>NC_058413.1:6290122-6303208 GCF_002201575.2 Neomonachus schauinslandi | reverse complement strand
GGCCGCGCCGCCCGCGTCCCCCGAGGCCTGCGGGCCATGCCCGGCCGGCCCTAAACGCGGACCGGGGGGCGTCCCCTTGCGCCCGGGCCCCGCGCTGGCGCCCCCCGGGCCGCCGCCCGGCGCGGGGGCTATGGCGTTCACCTTCGCCGCGTTCTGCTACATGCTCACCCTGGTGCTGTGCGCCTCCCTCATCTTCTTTGTCATCTGGCACGTAAGGCCGGGCTGGGGCTGGGGGCGGGGTGGGAGGTGGGGGGCCGGGGGCACACAGAGCGGGAGGGGGCCGAGCAGATGGGCTCGGGGTCCGGGGAAACTTGGAACCTCCTCTCCGCTATCCCCCTTCGGTCAGCTTCTGTTCGCCCCCATGAACACCCCCTCCCATTGTCGGCTTCCTTCCCGGGGCCCCTTTTCTCCGCCGCCCCCGCCTGTCTGTGGGTATGTCAGTTGGTCTCTGACCCCCTGCCCCTGCCCCATGCTGCCTTGGGGTGTGGGGCAGAATTCTGGGATTCTTGCTCCTTTTTCTCCTCCTACCACCACCCCCCCCATCAGTCGCCCCCGTTTGTCTGTCCGGCAGTTTGTCCGTCTGCTTCCCCCCCCCCCCCCTTTGTGGGTTTTTCCAGCCGGAGTGATGGAGCCGGTTGCCATGGCAACTGCATCTGTTTACAGGACCCACGGATCGCAGAGCCCATTAACCCTTTCCCTCTCACTCACCTCCCTGACCCAGCAGTGATTGGCTCTAAGCAGACCAGAGACCTAGTCCCCACCACCAGCTCACCTTGGGCTTCCCTGCCCCCTCCTTTCTGGGCTTCCCCTCATCAGGTTTCCTTCCCACTTCCCATTTTCCCTCCTCTTCCTTCCCACTTTCCCCTTTGTCTTGTGTCCCCTTTGGTCTGTTTCTCACTCTGGCCTGGCTTCACACCTGCTCTTTCAGAGTGTCCATTTCTCATCCTTTATCCTAATCGCCTTCCCTTAGAGAGAGTCCCTCTCCCTCATTCTCTCTGGGGTCCTCTCCTCAGTGCCCCCCTCTGCCTGGCTCCCTTCCTTTCACCAAGAACTATTATCACTCAGCCTCCAGCTCATTGTTTGGGGCCCTTGGCCCCCCCCTTGACTGCCCTCCCTCCACCTCTGTCCCCTGAGGTTTTGGCCCCCATCCTGATCCCCTCAATGAAGACTGCCCATCTTGGTCGGCCCTGGTCTGTCCATTTCGGCATCCTCTGCTCCAGGACACACCTTCCTGATCTTCATCCCCTCTAGGGGGGTTCCTGTACCTCTCTCCAGTCTCTCTCCCTATAACCCGTTCTTTCCTTCCTCTCGTTTCCTCATTACCTCACCTGCTTATTTCCTGGTCTCCCCACTTGCTCTCTTTTCCTGGGACCTGCTGCCCGCCCCATGATCCTCCCTGGCTCTTGACCAATCTCTCCCTTCACCATCCCCCTAGCCCCACTGCTGCCTGTCTCCTCGACATCATGGTTCCATGGACTCTCACTGCACCCCTCCTGTGTAAGGAGTGAACCCCTACAGGCACCTTCCAACACATCCCCCCCTCCCATCTCCAGCGCTTTCCCTGGTTTTGCCTCTCCCTCTCTCTCTCTCTGTGGGTCTCTTAGTTGTTTTTTCTTTTCTCCCCCTTTGCCTTTTTCTCTTTCTCTGCCTCCATACCCACCCCCCAATCCGTCTTGATCTCTCTGAGCCTCCTATCTCATCCCAGGGTAGTGGACAATCCTGTGGGCTGGGGGCAAGAGAGCTGGGGTCCTAAAGATCAGAAGAAATTGAGGGTCACAGGCTGGGAACACAGACCTGACCAGTTCCTGGGAGAAAGTTTCCTGGAAATCAAGAAGCCCCTTTCCAGGCCTCTCCCCACCCAGAGACCTCCCACAGCCCCTCTGGGGGTCACCTGTCCTTAGTGGCTACTCAGAGCAGTCCTCAATCCAACATACCAGTGTCGATGCTTCCTAAGAACCGGGCTCTGGGCAGCTGTGGGAGAGTCAAGGATGAATAAGACTCAGGCTTTGCCCTTGTGAGGCTCCTAGGTTGGGGGAAAGGGCCCAACAAAATATTTATTGAGCACCTATTATGTGTCAAGCATGGTGTTCACTCAGCTATTTAGTTCGGTGATCATAGCAAGTCACTCATGCTGAGTCTGTTTCCTTGTGGATAAAGTGGGTTTGTTGTATATACATCAGAGTGCCCAGAGCACCGTCTACTAAGGGGGGTGGGATGGGCATAGGAGGTGTGGTCCTCAATCCAAATTGGTAAGAACCAGAATCTACCAGGGCAGGACCCCAGATCCCACCCCAGACCCTGAGCCCAGTCCCTACTGGTCGCCAGGCAACCCTTGTGGTGAGTGACGCGTGTCAGCTGTCATCGTGGGGAATTGTTTGTTCCAGGGGGCTGAGTCAGCGCCAGGCAGCCTGGGGGGTGGGAGGCACCACACCCGCTGCCTGCTGGTGGTGCCAGCTCTGGGGCAGACAGACGGCACCCTTCCACTCCCTGCTGGACCCTGTTGCTGTGCCTGGCAGGCAGGTGGCTGCCCAGAGTCCATGGGGGTGGGGGCGCTGCTCCAGATGGCCCCGGCTCCCTCCAGGAAGCCCATGTTCTCTCCCTCCAAGCCGTCTGGGGTCCGGGATGCTTGGGGGTGGTGGGCCCTGTGCCTTCCCCTCCAGCTGGTGCTGAGGGGAGGGGACCTCAGAAGGCTATTCTTCCAGACCTCCTATCATGCCAGCTCCCACTGCCCCCCACCCAGGTCTGTCTAATCATCCTTTCAAACACCTGTACCTCCCAAGAGTTCTCCATCCCAATGAGGACACTGCCATCTACCAGATGCCCCAACACCCAAAGGCAACTTGGGCCCCTGTGCCTCCACTCTTCTTCAAGCCCACTGGAGTCTGGTTTCTGAATAGCTCTGGAATCCCTCCACACCTCTCCATTCTCACTGCTACTGTCCTCACGCTGATCACGCCAATCGACGAGCACCCCCCCCCTTCCCCCATTTCCTCACTGGTCTGTCCTGCCTATGATAAAGTGGTTAAGAATTTTAACGCTGGTCTAACTGGGTTAGAATCCTGGCTTACCACTGACTCACTGTGTGGCCTTGGACAAGTGACTTAGACTGTCTTAGTTTCCTTATCTGCAAGATGGATATGATAATACCAGTCCCTACGTCATCAGGTTGTTGCAAGCATTAAATGATTTAGTAAACATAAAGCCTGCTGGCATAGGGTAAACATCATACATGTCTTGGCTGGGACTGTTAGCCAATGTGTACTTCCTTCTCCATCCATCCTAAAGCATTAGCCTGACTGTCCCACTCTGCTGCTTTATACCCCTCAATGGCTCCCCATTACTTTTGGGTTAAAGTCCAAACATCTGGTCCGGGTTCACAGCATCTCCAGCCCATCTTTCATATTCCCTTCTTCCTTCCCACTCACCTTATACTTTCACTCTGACCCCATGGAACCCTCAGCTTCCTGAATGTTCCTTGTTCTTTCAACCTCCTGCCTTTGTACCTACTGTTCCTGCTGCTTGGACTGCCCTTCCCCCATTTGTTCACCAAACACCCACTCAGAGTCCAGCCTGAACTCTGCGCCCGCCACACCTCCAATGCTGGACCAGGCACCCCAATAGCCCTGATCACCCTGGAATATACTTCACAGCTCTCCCAAGCAAGGGAGCCCACCCAGGCGAGACCCCAGTGGTCAGCAAAGGGCAGAAAAAAGACACCATTTCTTGGGATGTTTTGGATGGAAGCGTCGTGAACATGGCTTGACTTGGACATTAGCACACTAGGATTCCATTCCACACTATTGTGTGACCTTGGGCCAGGCCCCGCCCCTCCTTCAACCTCAGTTTCTCCACCTTTGCAGCAAGCTCCATCTGGCCCAGAACCCATGTATGAATTCCTATCTCACAGAAGGATGGGTGGGGGGCCATGAGCTGCTGCCCCAACCCTGACGGGCACACGCCCCTCCCCCAGATCATAGCCTTTGACGAGCTGCGGACCGACTTCAAGAACCCCATCGACCAGGGGAACCCAGCGCGGGCAGTAAGTGATACATGTGCTGTGCCGAGGTGTGTCCGTCCGTCTGTCCTTCCATCTGTCGCAGGCGAAGGGGGGTGGGGGACGGGAAGAAGGGGGGCGTGTGGTGGGACTGGCGACGGTGCCCCTTCCTGTCTGTCCCCGCCCCCAGCAAACACCTGGCGCGGGCTCAGGGCTCGGGTTCCTCCTGGCGGGGCGGCCGTTGCCAGGCTCTGGGCCGTTGCCGTGGAGACGCGGGTGAAGGTCCTTCCATGGTGACGGCTGCCATGGGGACGGCGCGGCTGCTTCCCTGCCGCAGAGTCTGCTCTGGCGCCCCCTGGCGGCCACGCGCAGGTCCGCGGGAGACGTAGGGAGGGCGGCGGGGGCGCCCCCAATGCCCGCTCCTCCGCCTCCCCCATGGCGACCTTTTCCTCCCCCTACAGCGCGAGCGTTTAAAAAACATCGAACGCATCTGCTGCCTCCTGAGGAAGGTCAGTGTCAGGGCCAGTAGCAGGAGGCTTCTAGCCCAGCTCAGCCCTCGTGTGTGTGACCCGGAGTGGGGCCTTGCCCCTCTGGGACCTGTTTCATCTGGTCTGCCACCGGGGGAGGGAGTGGGAGGCTAGCGGCCCCTTTAGTCCTCAGAGGTCACGGTGGGGGGCACCTCCCAAATCCCAGCTCCCCTCTGTGCCCTTGAAGCTGGGGTCTGTCCTGGCACCAGGCAGCTGACCTCTCACCCTCCCTTCCCCAGCTGGTGGTCCCAGAATACTCCATCCACGGCCTCTTCTGTCTGATGTTTCTGTGTGCAGCCGAGTGGGTGACCCTGGGCCTCAACATCCCCCTCCTCTTCTACCACCTCTGGAGGTGAGGGCCTCAGCATCCCCCTTTTCTACCACCTCTGGAAGCTGCCTTGGGGGGAGTGAGACGGAAGAGCAGGGGCGAGATGGGGGTGGGAGCTTTGACGTGGGCACTCAGGCCCCTCCCTCACCCCAGGTACTTCCATCGCCCTGCGGATGGCTCTGAGGTCATGTATGATGCGGTCTCCATCATGAATGCTGACATCCTCAACTACTGCCAGAAGGAGTCCTGGTGCAAACTCGCCTTCTACCTGCTCTCCTTCTTCTATTACTTGTACAGGTGAGGCCCTGCCCATGGCAGTCAGAAGTCAGGGAAGGGATGTTCCAGGTACCATGCCTCCAATTCCAGGAATGGTTGGGCCCCACGTGCCTGCCTTTTCCCCCTAAGGACCAAGGGCAACCCAGGGTATGACAGGGTGGGTGACCAGTAGCTGGGCCTATTCAGGACTCGGCTCACTGCCTCATCTTCCCACAGTATGGTTTATACGTTGGTGAGTTTCTAAGGGGGAAGCCGGCCAGGGAGCAAGCCCAGAATGGACCGGACGCCTGTGCACCCCCAGCCCTGCCCCTCGGCCGCAGAGGCCTCAGCCCTGGGGAGGGAGGGGGCACTGGTGCCCCCAGCCTCCTCTCCACCCCTCCACACTGCTGCTGCGGGGACCTCCCGCCTTCAGAGCCCCCTCCCCTTGGACCAGGGCTGGGCAGAGCTCTAAATAGGGGCAGGGGCTCCTCGGCCAGCCTGTAGGCATGGCAGTCAGTCTTGGAAGGGGCGGAACCTCCGGCCTTGTCCACTTGGTGGGTGGGGGGGGGGGGGACATGGACCCTGCCAAGGGGCAGGGTGTGACCCTGGAAGTTCTGGGCCGCCCCCCTCCACCCCCACCCCAAGGCTCCCCCTGCAGGTGGGGGGGTACCCGCACCGGGAATGAGCAGGCTCAGCAGGGGGGCAGCCCCACCCCTAGTCTGCCCTCTCCCCTCCCCCAGGCTCTCTCTCCAGACCTCCCCCTCTCCCCCATTCCCCCTTGCCCCAATCCCAGCCTGTCCTGTCTCTTGGACCTATTTTCTATGTTGCCTGGAGGAGTCCGGCACCCCCTCCCCGGCCATTTGTGACAAAATATGAATAAACTACTGCAAATACGTGGGCCCCAGTTCTGCTCCTGAAAGGCTTGAAGAGGACATGGGGGCAAAGGGACTCTATAGGGGGCAGCCCTCAGCTAAATCCCCAGTACAGCTAGGCTCAAACCACTGGCCCACGGAACCCTCTAGGGAAACCCCTCAGATGGATCAGAGGCCTCTGAGGTCTCCTCGGCAGCTGCTCCCCTCTATCCTGGCTTTCCTGGCCACAACGAAACAGCCGTTTATTCCTGCTGAAACCCCTCCCTCTGCCTTTCAAAGCAGTATCAAGGCCACCAACTCCAGGAAGCCCTCCCCTGGGTCCCCTGAGCCTGGTAAACCCTGGGCAATGGAGAGACCCCCACCCCACGCCCCAGGAACAAGGGTCAAATACAATCAAGGAAATCAAATCTTCAATGTATGGCAAAATCAGTGCCAGTGGGGGTCAGGGGTCACCGGACCAGGTGGAAAGTCAGCCAGTATATGATGAGGGGCTGGAAGGCTGCAGCTCCCAGGGTCAGGTAGAGCTGGAGACGCTGCCGGGGAGCTGGGCCCCCCATGTTGTCAGGGCCCAGGGCTGCTGTTCGCAAAGAGCGCACCTGGAAGAAAGGACAGAGCTGAAGCTGGGCCGGGAGGGAGAGGCTCGTCCCCAGCTCCAACCCCAGGCGGAGAGGCACAAGGGGCAGCCCCAGACTCACAATGAAGTACATGAGCGAAGACGAAGTCCAGGCCAGCGCCACGTAGTAGCCATCACTGCCGAAGAGCAGCCCTGTGAGCACGCTGAGGATCATCCTGCAGGGGGTGTGGTGCAGGTGGGGGTGGGGGGGAGCGCAGAAAGAGAAGGCTGGCGATCTCCCAAGGGTCCGGGCCTCAAACTGGCCCCACCACCCAGCCTAGGCCCCACCCACCACCACTGGGGCCCTTTCTGTCCAATCTGTCTCCACAGAGTCCTAGACTCAAAATGAATCTGGAAGACCTAGGACTCAGTCCTAGGACGTGGATCTGAGACCCCCTTTACTAACCCAGCACAAGGCCCTTCTCCCCTGTGTTCCCAGGATGACTCTCCACACATTCCTGACCTGAACAACAGTACACGGTTCCTGAGGAGAATGCTAAGAACAGCCGGTTCCTCTAACAGAGAAGAGCTAGGGCCCTGAGAGGGGCAGAGGGGTGCCCAGGGTCATAATTCAAGACTACAGCTACACCGGCTAGGAACCCATGGCGGCAGGCCCCTCTCCCAGGCCTGCCTCTGGCCTGGCCCATCGGTACTCACCCCACATATTTGTAGCCGCTGTAGGCTAGCAGGTGGAAGATGCTCAGGTCACTGCGCACGGTGGCCAGATAGGCGCCCAGGAGCAGGGCTAGCACCTCCATCACGACCCACACCAGCGCTGTGCTTGCACACAGGCCCAGGACCTCTGGGGAGAACCTATGGCCACAGGGGGGAGGGGGAGCATTCAGAAACCAGCCATCCTGTGGCAGGTGTGAGACTGAGGACATGGCCTGGGCTTGGGACCTGCCACAGGTCCCCTAGGGAGGTGAGGAGAGCAGTCAGGAGGGGGAGCTGGCGGGAATGGGGGAGGGCGTTGATACTAACCTTTTCTGAATGCCCAGTGCCATCCCGGCCAACAGCACATAGGTGATGAAGGCCATTGCTGCCAAGAACCAGAAAGATGCCATCAGCCTGGTTTCCTCAATCAGAGCCCCCTGGCTAGGTATTTGAGGCCATTTACACTCCCTACCTTCTCCCCATACTTCCTTCCCTGCATATCCCCACATGCCAACCTCCACAGTCAGCTCCTAATACCCTGCTTGGGATGCCTGTCCCTGCTCAGCCCTCTCTCCCCGTGAAATGCTACCTGACCCCCGGGACCACCAAGCCACCTCCTTCCCTGTCCCTGTGCTAGGACACTCACCAAATTTTCCTGCTGTGGCTCACAACATATCAGGGGCCAAGGCTATTGCTAATCCTAGACCAACAGGCAGGGGCCAAACTGATCTCCCACAACACTACAGGACTAAAATACAGGCTTCAAGACAACCCAGGCTCCCCCCAAAGTCCGGCCCATGGGGATGACGTCACCTCAGCCAGTAATTTTCAGTCTGGCCACGGGTGCTGGCTTGGGCGCTGGCCATCCCACCAACAGAGAGGGCTCCTGGTTTACCTCTGCTGTTTACACAAAAGCTCAGGGCCAGGGGGAGCTGGGCTTTCACACCAACTTTAACTCCTTGGCCCTGTTCTCTGCCCCCTTGAAGCACCAGAACTAATGTGCCCACCAGAGAGCACGGGGTCTGGTCAGGAAACCAGCTCTACCACCTATATATAAGCTATGTGGCTTCAAAGACAGTCGTCTCTCTGAGCCTTGGCTTCGACACCTAAAATGGGGATGGCAGTTCCTGCTTTACAAGGTGGCTCTGAGAGAAAATGGAATGAAGGATAGAACCGGTGGCCCTCCCGGAGCAAGTGGGCTGACTGGCTGCCCTGGCAACCCGTCTGAGGGCCGCCCGGGCACACTCGCCCCTCCTCCAGGGTGTCCACCGTGGGCTTCGCCCTGTGCAGGCCCCAGGACAGAGAGGAGTGAGATGCACTCCAAGGAGGGCAGCTGACCCCATGCCATGTGGATGGGCAGTTACGGGAACCCAGAAGGGAGCGACCACTTCCTCAGAGGAGGGAATGTCGGCGCAGGACTTGGGGGACGAGTAATCGCTCTGGCAGTAACTATTATTTACAGCGTGCTTCCTGCTGGGTGCACATCACCTCACTGAATCTCCACAGCGATCCTTTATGGTAGAGACTGTTGTCATTCCTGGTTTACACAAGAGTAAAAGTAGCCAGCCTGAGGTCCCATTACCGGAAGTTGCAGGACCAGGTCTAAACCCTGGGCTCCAGGGGAGGGACATGGTCCCAGTTAAGAGGCAAGAAGATCTCAAAGGGATGAGGGCCCACCCAGGAAGCTCCTTACCGGTCCCCCTGCTCCGTCTACTGGGTGTCTAGCAACGAGCACACACAAAAGCACCAAGGGCAGATGCTCAATCAATGCACGAGCCTCTCTCTCCTCGTTGGTACCTCCAGGCACAAGTCCCCCCCGCCCCGCAGCCCAGGTCAAAGACTCACTGGGGATATAGAGGTCAGGGGCGTTGAGATCTTGCCGCGGCGGCACAGGTACATCGCGGCTGGGCTGTACCTCCCAGTTCTGGCGGTGGCAGCAGCCAGGTCAGGAGAAAAAGAGACAATGAAAAGAAAGAAGGGGGTTGAGGTCTGGGGGCCAAACTCTGGGACGGGACGAGGGAGGCACACAGGGCCCCGCCAGCTCACCTGGTGTGTGTAGGGGAAGACCAGTAGCCCCAGCTTCTTGGCCACATAGGCCGTGTCCACAGCAAAAAAATACTTGAGTTTGTTCATAGACACAAAACGGTGCAGCTGGGAGAGGAGAGAGGAGGCTGTGGACAAGCTGCACACCAAACCTCAGGGTGCTCCTCTGTGTGCTCCTTCCCTGAGGGCTGCTGTGAGAATTAGGTGGGATCCCGTGATGCCCCATCCCTGGCCAGAAATCTTGCCACCCTTGCCCTGGGGGTGGGCCACACCTCCTTGTGCACCATGTCCTTCCCGTGGGATGCGATGGAGCTGCCGTAGGCCATAGCCACGCTGGCCACTGGGTCCCCAAGCAAGTGGTTGACACTGAAGGCCACGTCGGCTCCTGGGGCTGGGTATCCCCCTGGCTGGCTGGAGTAAGCACCACTTGTGTCATCGAAGAGGGGAGGGGGATCTGGAGCTGCCCGGGCCCTGTGCTTGGAGCCTGTGGGTTTGTAGGTACTAGAGTAGGTGACAGGAATATCAAACATGAGCCCAAACCACCACCCCTTTCCCCAGGTTGGGCAGCCCTTGTATGGGTCCTGGGGCCACCAATCAGTTAGTGAAACCCGGGCTGGATAGGGGTAGGTAACCCAGAAAGAACTTTGATGAGGGATCCTTTTCCAGAGGTGCTAAATGTCGGCAAAGAAAGAGTTGAGGCAGCGCCTGGAAGTGGCTGCCCACCTGGGGGTTTCTGGGGGCCCTGTCGAGGGAAGTGATCTCTGAACTGAGCCTTGGAAGAGTGAGTAGAAGTTTCCTAGGTGAAGATAACTAACTGGGAGGGCATCCCGCATGAACGAGGATGGGAAAGGCGACAGCTGGGTACCCAAAGGCCCTGGGCTGTGGTGAGGGCCCCTACCAGGGTTATGACAGGTAAAGGAAGTTCTGAAGGCAGACCCCGTTCGTGCCCGGGTCTGGCATGGGAATCCCAGCTATGCTGTCACCGCCCGATCTCAGGGTTGGGCCGAGAGGGCGAAGTCCAGGACGCGTTGTGAAGTCACGCAGGGCAGAAACCCGAAAGACACCCGCCGCCCTGGGGAGCGGTCACGGCTGCCCCTCTCCCTCAGGGTGAGCGGGCAGCGCCGCCGACCCTCCTCCGGCCGGTCGGGCCGCGCGTCCCGCCCGCCCCTCGCCCCACGCACCGTGGGCTCCGTAGCCCGAGTGATAAGCCATGGCCGCGATGCTGGCGCTCCCCAAGGGCCCGCTGCGCCGCCTCGTGGGTACGAATACTAATAAGGCAGCCGCTCAGCTTCTTGGGCACCGACCCGGGTTATGGAGCAGCCCGACACGTCCGCGAGCTCTTCGACCACAGCCGCCATGTCCTCAGCGTTATCCTCCGTCGCCTGCCATTGGCTTGTCGGCGGCGCTAGCTCACCCCTCCTCTCTCCCAATTGGTTGCTGGCGCGGCCTCGCCGAATTAGATTCGGCAGTAGTCAACTTCCGGGAGGGGGGATAGGCGGAGCAATCTGAGGCGCTCTCGGATTGGATGCTGGGTTTGTTAGTTCGGGGCCAGAGCAGCCAATAGATGGGTTAAGCTAGGAGGAGGTTGAGAATTACTTCCGCGCCTGCGCAGTGGGGCATTTGACGCTCGTCGTGCCACGACTACACCAGGTGGAGAGCTGGCGGAGGAGGGAGTACGGGAACGGAGTTTCACTCGGGGGACGTACCCCAGGAGGGAATGGGTCCGTGGGCTCTACCAAGTCCCGCCCCTTGGGTCTCCTGCTCCTCCCTCTCAATGCTAGCTTTCCTCTCCCGTCCTCCATACTAACCCACCCCGCCAGTCCTGGCACGGAGCCCGGGCAGCGGCCGAGGTGTTCGGAGGAGGCCGGGCGGGGCAGTGACAGCGCGGCCCAGCGAGCCCCGGAAGCTGACTCCTCCTCCCGCCTCCCACCCTTCCTTCCGGCGCGGGTGCTGTCCGTTGCCCGGTGCTGAAATGCCCTACAGCCACCTCCGCTATCCTGCAGAACGAGGGGGCCTGCTGCTGGGAGGAGGGTCTGGCCTCTTGAGAGAGGCAGAAAGACACAGACACACACTCTTGAGACAGACCGAAAGACACACACACACACACACTCTTGAGACAGACAGACACACACACACACACACACATACCCATTACACATATCGAAAACTCCAGAAGATTTGAGTCCCAGAGAGTGGGTGGTATAGTCGGGACAGGATCCTGCACCAGGCCTGGCCCCTCAACTCTCCCGTGGTCCAACCGATTTGGGGGTGGAGGTGTGCTGATCCACCTCCTGAAGTTGCATTTGAAACTCCTGAGTCACTGCTGGCCCTGCAGTCCATCTTAAAGTGAGACATGCCCTCGCCTTGAAGCCTCACTCCTGAGGCCGGGGGTGTTCCTTTCTCTCTGCCCAGTTTGTGACCACTCTCACCCTCCTCAGAGATAGTAGTCTTCAGGGGCCTCCTCTCTCACACACCTTCAGCCACCACTTTCTAGGGAGCAAAATCAGGTCCTCTGCAACCTGCCTCTAGCTACGCAGTGTCCAGTTACACCAGGTGACTTTCCTACTTTCTAAACACAGCCCACGTGATCTAATCGTGCCTTTGCTCAGAAATCCCCTCCACCTGGGATGCCCTTCCCCCTCATATCCATTTGTCCAAAGCCTAGTTATTCTTTAAGAATCAGTTTAACTTGTGCCTCTCAGAGAGACAAAGGGAACAGAGGACTGACCTGGCTGGGGATTGAGGCCAGAAGCTGGGTTCCAGGCTCCTTCTGGGTACACCAGTTTGCCCTGAATATAAATTCTATTAGGACCGGGCCAATGTCATTCTCCACTCCTACCCTTGTCTTCACAGTGCCAACACAATACTTGGATATAGAAGATACCCAATAAACATCTGTGTCCAATAAATAAATAATAAATAAACGGATGAAGCTCTGGGTCACTCCTTCACTCTATCACTTCAATCACCTCATCTTTAAATGGGTAGGGATATTGAACTGAATGTTTTTTGAGTTTCTCTTTGGGGGCAAAAAAAGGCGGCAAAGCAACCCAAAACTCACCTAGCATTGCAGCTCCCTATGTCCCACCAACTAATTGTCTACTTTGAGGGCTAGCCCAGGCCCAGGGGCAGGTGTGAAGGTCTGAGGCTCCTGAGGGCCAAGGAGCAGCAGTGCGGCCACCAGTCCTTGGGAGGGCATCCTCCCATGAAGGACAGATCCCACTCCCCTGTACCTCATGATGAATGCTTGTGCACCTTTCTATTCCCATTTCTCAGGTGGGAAAACTGAGGTTGGGGTGGAGAGTGCAGGATCAAGGTCACGAAGCCTAGGACCCTGGGTGTCCTGGCCCCCAACCTGCCTGGGCTCTTAAGTGAAGCCCAGCACCTCTGTCCAGCGAATGAGGCGTATCACACCTTTCTGGATTGTAACTGCTTTTTCCCCTACAAGCAAGGCTTCCAGGGTGGGGTCTGGGTGGGCTTAGGCCTGGGCCTACTCCGCAGAGACAGGACGCCGGGGGCATTACCCACCTTTGAGATCCATCCCCCATCATTTTACAGCAGGAGAAACAGGCCTCAAGAACAAGGACTCGGCCAAGGTCGCAAGCGCAAGCGCGGCGGGAGGGGAACCCAAGCTTGGGTCCGCCAGCCTGGGGTTCTCGGGGGCGGGGGTAGCGCCCGCGGTACCAGGCGCTGCCGGCGGCGCCGCGGGTGCCGCGGGGGCGGGGTCAGCGGAGGGCGGGGCGCCGGGCACCGTGGCCGCCAACGCCGCCGCCGCCACCGCCGCCGCCGCCTCCGCCTCC
>NC_058413.1:6122798-6289722 GCF_002201575.2 Neomonachus schauinslandi | reverse complement strand
GGGGGGGCAGGAAGGGGCAAGCCCGGGGGCGGGGGCTTGAGGGGGGGGGAAGTCTCAAAACCCCAGTTGCCAATGACGTCATTAGGGTAGCCGGCGTCTGGCGAGCCGAGGGGCTCGCGTGGGGGGTCGAGGTGGGGGGGCTGGGAAGGGAGGAGGGGGCGACTCCCGCCCCGGGAGCCCCTTCATCCCTCCTCGCCCTCCTGTGACGTCAGCGCCTGGCCCCTGCGCGCCCTCATTCCGCAGCGCTGCCCCTCACCCCCGAGGCCCCGGGGGTCAGGCCCCCCGCCCAGCCCAGCCCAGCGGCTCACGAGGTGCCCGGGCGGCGCCTGCAATGCAGCAGCAGTAGTCGGGACTTGGGGGAGGGAGCGGAGGGAGGAGGGGAAAGAGGAAAGGAGGCGGCATCTGGTACCCCTTCTCCCTCTCCCCGCGGTGAGGCCCGAGGGCCCGTCCTGCTGGCTGGGACCCCCAGACTGGCCTCTCCTCAGCCCTAGCCAAGAAAAGGATCTGCGGAGGTGTGGGGCCCTGTGTGGGGTGTTGGGGTGATAGGTGGTGAGTGGGTCTGTGTACGGGTTTGGATGGATGTAGTGTGCTTGTGGGTGTGTGAGTGCTAGTCCGTGCTCCCCACATCTCGGGTGAGCTAGAGTCAGGTGACGGTCTGGTGGCTGCTTGGCTTGGCTGATGTGATGCGTGAACGTGTTCTGTCGTGGGTGGGTCTCTCCTGTCGACTCTGGGGTGTGATTTCAGGTTGCAGTAGGGGCGGCGTTGGGGGATGTGCACTGTGGTCAGGTGAGGGTCTGGTGTGGACCTGGGCTTCAGTGAATGTGTAACCAGCATATGCATGTGTGTGTCCTGTGCTGGGTGGGTCTGTGTGAGGTGTGTGCGGGTGGGTGAGTGCGTGCACCTGAGCACCCTGTGATGGTTGTGAGGGGTTGTGCCTTGGGCGCTGGTGAGGGCCCGGGGTCTGGGATGAGCAGGCCGCGTGCACATCTGTGGTTGGTGGGTCTGTGATAAACATGCGGTGGGGGGTGGACGTGTGGGCGTGTGCATCTGACTGGCCCTGCAGGTCATGGTGATGATGTGTCCATGTGGTGGGTGACTGCGGGGGAGGGCAGGCTGTCCTGGGCTGGGCTGGGGGCATTTCCTCTCCTCTTGGATCTCTCAAGACCTGGTGTTGCCGGGGTTGGAGAGGTGGCCCTTACCTCCACCTCCGCTGTTTCAGCAGGCCCCCTCTTTCTTCCTTCTCCTTCTTTTCTCCGCTCCCTCCCCCGTCCCCCACTTCTCTCTCCATAGGCACCCTAGAGGTGAGGTGGGGGCCAGGCTGGGAGCCCTGCCCAGGAGGAATAGGCCAAACCCTCCCGGCCAAGGAGTGGCCCTGCTGCCCAGCAGCTGTGTCCCACCCCCTCCCTCGCAGCCCAGATGGGGGGGGGGGGGCGCCGCCCCACCCGCCCCCCCCCCCCCGCCAGACTCACACCTCCTCCGTTCCCAGCTCTTCCTCTTCTCTTACTTAAAAGCTTCTCCCAAGTCTCTAAGTGGAACCAAGGGATCCGAGGGAGTCTCAGGGTAACAGGAATAATATTTATTGCTATGGCCAGACCCCATGCTGAGAAGGCCACACATAAGATCTTGTTGAAACCTCGCAAAAGCCCCAGTTTACAGATGAGGAGACTGAGGTCCAGAGAGGATGAGGGACCTGTCCAAGTCATCCAGTAAGTGGTGGAGCCAGCACTGAATCCTGGGCCATGGAGCCCATGCTCTTTACCCTTAGGACCCCGTGCCAACAGGTCCAGCAGGTCCAGGAAGCAAGGCCCAGAGAGGGCAGGAATATGGCCAAGACCACACAGCAAATTAGGGGCAGAGTTGGGACCAGAGATCAGTTTTCTAAATGGCCACTCAGGGGGCCCTTCCTTCTCTTGGCAGAGATGGGTCTGTTTTGTCCTAGGTGCCCTCGACTGAGAGATGATGGGGCACCTCTACTGGGACAGGCTCTGGGGCGGGGGCAGAGAGGCCCCAGTTTGAATCCTGCAGCTCTACTGTGAGAGCCAGAAGGGTGAGGTCTGGAGCAAGGTGCTCAATCCCTCAGAGCCTCAGTTTCCTCCTCTGTGGAGTGGGGAGCAGAGCCCCAGCTCCTCCCAAGGGCTTAGGCAGAGGGGCCGGTCCAACCGATGGCCTGTCCTGACCCCCGCCTCTCCCCCTCTCTGCCCACCCTGCAGCAGCGGCCCTTGAAACAGTCCCTGGGAAGCTCCCTGTGCCGAGAGTCGCACTGGAAGTGCCTGCTCCTCACGCTGCTCATCCATGCCTGCGGCGCCGTGGTGGCCTGGTGTCGCCTGGCCACGGTGCCACGGCTGGTCCTGGGGCCTGAGGCAGCCCTGGCCCGCGGGGCCGGGGGCCCACCACCCACCTACGCAGCCAGCCCCTGCTCCGATGGCTACCTATACATCCCGCTGGCCTTTGTCTCCCTCCTCTACCTCCTCTACCTGGCCGAGTGCTGGCACTGCCACGTGCGGGCGTGCCAGGCGCCGCGCACAGACGCCAACACCGTGCTTGCCCTGATCCACCGGCTGCAGCAGGCGCCGCCCTGTGTCTGGTGGAAGGCCACCAGCTACCACTACGTTCGCCGCACCCGCCAGATCACCCGCTACCGGAACGGCGACGCCTACACCACCACGCAGGTCTACCACGAGAGGGCCGACAGCCGCACGGCTCGGGGCGAGTTTGACTACTCCGCCCACGGCGTCCGCGATGTCTCCAAGGAGCTCGTGGGCCTGGCTGACCACGCGGCCACGCGGCTGCGCTTCACCAAGTGCTTCAGCTTCGGCAGCGCCGAGGCCGAGGCCTCGTACCTCACCCAGAGGGCCCGCTTCTTCAGTGCCAACGAGGGCCTGGACGACTACCTGGAGGCCCGCGAGGGCATGCACCTGAAGGACGTGGACTTCCGCGAGTCCCTCATGGTGTTCGCGGACCCCCGCAGCCCGCCCTGGTACGCGCGCGCCTGGGTCTTCTGGCTGGTGTCGGCGGCCACGCTGTCCTGGCCACTGCGCGTCGTGGCCGCCTACGGCACGGCCCACGTGCACTACCAGGTGGAGAAGCTCTTCGGCGCCAGCTCGCCGCCCCCCGGGGCCGTGCCCAGCGGGCCCCCGCTCTCCCGCGTGGCCACGGTGGACTTCACCGAGCTGGAGTGGCACATCTGCTCCAACCGGCAGCTGGTGCCCAGCTACTCGGAGGCTGTGGTCATGGGCGCCGGCTCTGGCGCCTTCCTCCGGGGCTGCCCGCGCTGCCGTCGCTCCCTCAGCAGCAGCTCGCTGCCCCCCGCCCGGCCCAGCGGGCCCCGCCTGCCTTTCAGCCGCAGCCGCCTCTCCCTGGGAGCTGGGGGCCGGGCCACGCCGGGGGTCTTCCGAAGCCTGAGCGGGGGGCCGCTGGGGCGCCGTGGGGAGGACACAGAGCCCCTGGAAAGCCCACCATGCTACGAGGACGCCCTTTACTTCCCGGTGCTCATTGTCCATGGTGATAGCGGCTGCCAGGGGGACGGGCAGGGTGCACTCTGAGACCCCCGTGGTCCCTGGAGTGGCCTCCTCCCCACCATCCCGCCATGGGCTCCGATGCCTGAGGAGCTGTTGTCCGAGACAGGAAGGGGAAAACAGACCAGCACACGAGGGGTGGGGGTGGGGTAGAGTCCTTGAACAGACTGTAGCGCAGTGACCCAGGGTCATTTTGGGGGTGAATGGACACCCCCACTGAAGTGGAGTCTGTGAACCGTCCCAGCATGACTCCCCTCACCACCACCACCACGTTCCACCCTGTGCAGCGGCTGGTGATCCAGCCTAGGGCCCTCTCAGGTTGGGCGGGGTGGGGGGGGATGTTTCCAGAAAGCCTGGGATGGGGGAGGAGTCCTGGGGACAGCTGTTGCATGCAGCCGAGGGCTGCCTCTGGGCTCTTCCCTGCACGGCCGAGGCCACATTGGGAGCCCTCGAGCAACCCAGAAGCACAAATTGGTGGTTTGGGGCCAGGCCCGGTTGGTCGGGCTGGCCTCCACGAAGCTGAGGAGCTGGATGTGGCAGCTCCACAGCCTTGGCTCCACTACCAGCCCTAAGTCCCCATCCTCCTCCCCTGACCTGCCCCTCCCTGCCTGCCCTCTGGTCTCTGCTCAGGGTCGTCCCCCGATCAGACTCTGTGGCACAGCCCCTGTATTGGGAGCCTGGTTCTTGGAGCACAGCCTTGTCCCCCGTGGCCCCCTGATTTTCCCTGGTGTACCCTCTCCCACATCCAGCTCCCCTATGACCTGGGGTTCCTTTTCAGGGCCCTGCCTTGATCCTGCCTCTCCTTGTCTCTGCTCCTGTCCCCCCAAAGTCCACCTCCGCCTCTATCAGCCACGCACACACCCCCAGGCTTTGCCCTCTCATTGCTCCCCCAGACTTCTCTGCTCTTCACCTTCCTGATGACCCACGGGGCCCAGGGCCACAGGGCATCCGAGGGACCTCGGCCTTGGCCACAGCCTCTTGGACGATGCACCCGCTCTGCCATGGAGGCCCCTGCTTCTCCCATTGGTGGGGCCTGGCCTAGGGGACACCATCCCTCCTCCAGGGAGGAGAGAGTAGTCCCTTTCCAACTGGGGTTTCCACCACCTCTCAGGGGCCAGTGGGGGAGGGAGGAAGCAGAGAAGATGCAGATAAAATAAAAGGTATGAAATGGAAGATCTTCTCACGTTGCATTCCTAAGTGGTGGGTCCAAGGCCACTACAAGAACAGTGGGTCACCCGGGGTCAGCGATTCAATGCTCAGTTCTGGAAGGGGATGCCGGGTTGGGCTCCAGTGTTCCCAGGAACAGGAGAAGCTGAAAGGGAACCCCCTTGTCCAGCTGAGGGCCTGATACTCAGGTTTGAATTGCTCTGAGCAGCTGATTCCAACCAACTGGTATCTGGGTCACTTCTAACACATTTTCCAAGTGGTCCGTCTTCCAGCCCAGTGGGGGTTTTAATTCCACAGCTGGGCAGGCTGAGGACTAAGAGACCAAAGTGGAAGGAAAGAGCTATGGTCTGTGGTGCAAGTTCAGTGCCCCCGATGGCTACTGGTGTTTGGGGGAGTGGGCGTTGAGCATGTCAGAGGATACAGGGTGGGAAACAGGCAGCCCCACATCAGCCCATGAGATCTGAAGATCAAGAACAAGGGCAAAGGAAGGGCCTCACTCACTCCTGGCAGTGGCATCTTCCCATGTACGGCCATGCAGGGTGTTCACTCTGCCAGGGCACTGGGCTGAAGGATAAGTGTGGGTGGAAGCCAGCCTGTGGGCCACTCCTCAAGCCCCGGCATGGAGCTGCACCCACCTGCACAAAGGCCCCAGAAGGACTAGTGGTGGCTCTAGAAGGTGCTGGGAGCAGGTGGGATTCGCCCGGGGAAGAGATGGGGCAGAGGGTGTTCTGGGCCGTGGGACTGCCCGCACAAAGGCCTGGATGCAGGGCATGAAGCAAGGTGTGAGGAGGAGGAAGAAGAAAAGAGCTGTGAAACAGTTGGCTGAGGCCTTCCATAGCAAACCCAGAATTTGTCCGTAAGCCGGGGCAAACCAGAACCATGAACGTGGCTGAGCAGGTAAGTGACAAGGTCAGGGCCACATGCTAGAATTTTAGGTGAAGTCCAGCTGCCTGCTGGCCATGGGGGGAGGGTGGTGTTAGACCAAAGCTTTCCCTGGGCATCACTGCCTCGCTTCTTTGGGAGTGAAGTCAGTTCTTTGTTCAGAAGCAACTTGAAAAAACTATGGTACCCAAGCATTTAAGGAAGCTGCATGGACATTGTGGGGGAGGAGTGGGGGGGGGGGAGGTTTCCTGGCTCCAGCTCCTGCCCATGAAGAAGATTTCCTTCTTCCATTCTCCTGCCCTAACACCACAGTCACGAACTACCTGCTAGCTATGATCCACTATCCTCTCCTTCTCAACAACAGAACCCCAGTTTTACTTCAGATGGCGATGAGCCCAGCTAAAAGGCAACATTTCTAGCCTCCCTTGCACATATAGTGTGATGCTGTGACTTAATTTTAGGATATGAGATATAAGCAGAAGGTGTTGGAAAGGATTTTTAAGAATGCTCCTTGAGATAGAAATAATATCGGTGAAGGCTAGTTCGGTCCTCTTGTTTCATCCTGCATTCAGCCTGGAATGCAAATGTGATGGTTGGAACTCCAGCAGCAATGTTGGATCAGGATGTGACCTTGAGAATTGTGCTCATGTGCTGAGGCTAGCAGAACAACAAGATAAAAGACCCTGGGCTTCTAATGACACCATAGGAGCTTCCATATTATCCTTGGGTTGCCTACTTCCAGATTCTCAATAAGAAGGAGAAATAAACTTCTAGTTTGTTTTAAGCTACCGTTTTTTTTTTTTCTTGTTTCTATTACTGGCATCCTATGTTAATTATCTACTACTACATAACAAATTACCCCAAAACTTAGTGGCTTAAAACATCAATAATCATTATTATCTCTCCTGGTTTCTGTGGGTCAAGAATTCAGACAGAGCAAACAGGGATGGTTTATCTCTGCTCTGGGACATCTAGAACCTCTGCTGGAAGATTCTAAAGCCAGGGGTGGAATCATCAGAAGGCTCATTAATTCATATGTTGGGCAGTTGGCGCTGGCTGATGGCTGAGGGCCTAACTAGGCCTATTGACTGGGACACCCAAAGAGGGCCTCTCCATGCAGCTCGGGCTCCCTCGTAACATGGTGGCTGCTTCCAAGGACAAGCGTATCAAGAGGGTAAAAGCTGTTATTGGCCTTTATGATCTAGCCTTAGAAGTCACGCACGCCACTTCTACCCTTTCTATTGGTAAAGGTTATTAAGAAGATCCACCCAGTTTCTAGGGGAGGAAATATAAGACCCCACCTCTCAATGGAAGCTTGTCAACATCACATTATAAGATTGGCATGTTGGAGAGGAGGTATCCTAGTGACTATCTTCAAAAATGCAATCAGCCACTGAGCCAAATGCCATACTTAACTGATAGACATCTACAGAGTGGTCTGCAAAATGAACACCAACCTTTGAGGGAAGAAGGTGGTGACGTGACAGATGTGGGCCAATTGGGCAGAACAATCTGCTCAGGTCATTTGTTGGGGCCCTCTGACCCATGATAGCTTAAATATGGCCACAAATTCTTCACAGCTTCCCCCTCAAGAGGTGGAATCTATTTCCCTGCTCTTTAAATCTGGGTCAGCCTTGTGACTTGCTTTGACCAATAGAATGTGGTGGATGTGATGTTTGCACCTGGAGAGGTTGGGTCTTGAGAGGCCTTGCAACTTCTACCTGTGGTGTCGTGGAGCCCCAAGACCACCACGCTGTGAAGACACTCAGCCTCGCCTCCTGACAGATGACAGGTTGTGTGCAGGAAAACCAAGGTCCCTAGTCAAGAGCTAGCTAGCATCAGCTTCCAGATATGGGAATGAGGCCATCTTGGATATGCCAGACCCAATCAAATCACAGATGACCATAGATAGCCACAGGAATGACCCCGGGTGTAACTAGCAGAAGAATCCCCAGGCTGCTCCCAGCCCAAATTGCTGACCTACAGGTTGGTGAGAAATAAGAAATCCTTGTTGTTTCGTGATACTAAGTTTCGCGGTGGTTTTTTGTGTGCGATGGATAGTTGATAAACGCTGGACCCACTTCTACCTCACAAGGGCGGATCGCTGGGCCTGCACAACCAGGTAGAGAAGAGAATCACGAACCCCAGTGTCTTCTTGACAGCTCCCATCTCCTGGTCTCCGGCTGTCTCCTGTTCACGTGTTCAGTCTCTGTTACAGCCAACATCGAGTCAGGAGAATTCTTAAAAGGAGAATGGTGTCGAGGAAGGGGACAGAGCCTTGTTCCAAAATCCCAGAGGCCTCTGCCTTTACTCTCTGATTGAAGTCTGGGACAGCATGGCCAAAACAGAGCATCTGACTTCCAACCTGCACCCAGCTCTGCCCCTCTGTGTCTTTTCCATTTCAGGAAAGAGTGCCACCATTCATCCCGTTGCTTAAGCCAGACATTTGCGTGCCAATCCTCTCCTTCTCCTTCTTAACTTTCTATTATGTAACACTTCAGGCATCACAAAAGTGGAGAGATGGGTGCAATGAGGCCCAGCTCTACAGCCATCACCCACCGTGACCACTCTCACGTCACCCACACACACCTCCCTCTTCTCCCTGCTGCACCTGGGTTATTTTGAAGAAGACCCACAAGCTGTAGCATTTCATCCATGAACACCTTCTTCCCCCCACCCACATGAGATCTACCACCCGGGATTCCTACCTACAGCAGCTCCCTGAGCGGTCCCCAGATCCTCTCCATCCCAAGCCACCACCTGGCTTCAGGTGCCCAGGGGCCCTCCTCCAGTGACTACACAGACTCCACAAGCCTCCCTTTCACTCATCCCCTTCAGCCCATGGAGCATCATCTTCACATGTGAATCAGATCACATCTCCACCTGACTCAACATACACTGGTGCCCCCTACCAAACATCAAATATAGTCCAGGCTCCTGCCCCGGCCCTCAGATCCCTGTGGACTCTGGCAGATGTCCCTCGGCTTACCTGGAGCCTGCCCCCCTTTCCTTACAAAGCCCCAGCCACAGGGGCCTCATGCCTGATCCTAGAACAAGCCAAGCTCCTTGCTGCCCCGGGGTCTTGGCACACACTGTCCCACCTCCTGGAGCTCTCTTCCTTCCTCTAGCTCTTCCCTTGCTCCCTTCACCACTCAGGGCTCTGCTTGTGTGCGAGTCCTGACGGTCTAAATCCATCCCCTACCAACCCCACTGCTATCCTTGCAATAATTTCCATGTAAGTGTGTACAAGTTTATTATTTGTTCTTCTGTTAGAACTAAAGCTATGGGAGGCAGGTGGTCGCAGATGCAGATCTTGGAGTCGGCAAGCCACTTACCCTCTCTCCCAGTCTTCTCAGATCAAATGGGGGGTAATAATAGAACCTACTGACTTCTGGGGCGCCTGGGTGGCTCAGTCATTAAGCGTCTGCCTTCAGCTCAGGTCATGATCCCGGGGTCCTGGGATGGAGCCCCGCATCGGGCTCCCTGCTCAGCGGGAAGCCTGCTTCTCCCTCTCCCACTCCCCCTGCTTGTGTTCCCTCTCTCGCTGTGTCTCTCTCTGTCACATAAATAAATAAAATCTTTAAAAAAAAAAAAAAGAAACTACTGACTTCAGAGGGTTGTCATAAGGATTGAATAAGATCATACGGTACCATGCTTAAAACAGGGCCCCAATATCGTAAATGCTCAATACATTCAGCTATAATCATCATTAGTACTAATATTATTATTAATTATGAATAGACACTCCATATGACACAGACACGTGCTTCACCAGCAGCCAGCCCAAAATTACAGGAACAGTGCCAGCCACACCATAAATGTCCACTCAGTATTGCTAAGTGAATGATTCCTGAGCTCCTATGGACACCTCCAATATCCGGGGTTACTGTGCCCTGAGGATGGAGTCTTGCAGCCACTTAGCCCAGGGCCCAGACCAGCCACAGGAGCTTTGCCTCACTCGGCCTCACTTGAGGTGGAGCTTTATGATCCCCAGAAAGTGAATGGGCCCAAGAAGGGCACCCAGGGAAATGTAAGCTGCCTCCCCACCCAGAGTAAACCACGCAGTCTTGTGTCTCCTCCATAGATCTAGGCCCAGGACCCAAGGCCCCTTCGAGAGCTTCCCCCAGGTGGCTGGCCCCTGCCTTTTCAAGAGTTTCATCCTCTCTCATGTCACCCACCCTGCCATCTATTCTCTGGAGCTCCCGAGGAAAGTCATCGCTGAGGTGGCCAGGGTGTATCTGGAAAGGGTAAGGAGGATCAGGCGTCCAGCCAAAAATTGGACACATTCCTGAGTCAGCATGGGCAAGGAGTGCTGTGGCCCAGTTATGTGAAGGCAAAAAGCTCCTAGAAGTCAGCTTCCACAGAAAGAAAGAAAAACAGACTGGCCAAATTGATAAATGCACACCACGGGCCCGAGGCTGTATGTACATCTCCACCAAAGAGGAGTTTCTGGGGGCGCCTGGGTGGCTCAGTTGGTTAAGCCACTGCCTTCGGCTCGGGTCATGATCCTGGAGTCCCGGGATCGAGTTCCGCATCAGGGTCCCTGCTCGGCGGGGAGCCTGCTTCTCCCTCTGACCCTCCCCCTTCTCATGCTCTCTCTATCTCATTCTCTCTCTCAAATAAATGAATAAAATCTTTAAAAAAAAATTAAAAAAAAAAAAAGAGGAGTTTCTGTCCAGAATGTCAGCTCAGACCCAAATCAACTGGTTTTCAGTAACCTGGGGTCCTACTCCAAAAGACAGGCATATTTTTCTTCTCTTTGACTGCTATTTTTGAAACTTGTAAAATGAAAGAGACCAAAATAGGGGCGCCTGGGTGGCTCAGTCGTTAAGTGTCTGCCTTCAACTCAGGTCATGATCCCGGGGTCCTAGGATCGAGCCCCGCATCGGGCTCTCTGCTCAGCGGGAAGCCTGCTTCTCCCTCTCCACTCCACCTGCTTGTGTTCCCTCTCTTGCTGTGTCTCTCTCTGTCAAATAAATAAATTAATTAAATCTTTAAAAAAAATTTTTAAAAAAAGAGACCAAAATAAAAATACTGAATTCTTTCAGTAGAAGAATTTCAAAGATTTTTTTTTTTTAATTTGACAGAGAGAGAGAGAGCACAAGCCGGCGGGGCGGCGGGCACAGGGAGAGGGAGAAGCAGGCTCCCCGCTGAGCAGAGAGCCCGAATAGGGCTCGATCCCAGGACCCTGGGATCATGACTTGAGCCGAAGGCAGACAGATGCTCAACCGACTGAGCCACCCGGGCACCCCTCAGTAGAAGAATTTCAGTGTATGTGTTATAAAAGCACAACATGTCAGAGCGCCTGGGTGGCTCAGTCAGTTAAGCATCTGCCTTTGGCCTAGGTCGTGATCCCGGGGTCCTGGGATGGAGCCCTGCATTGGGCTCCCTACTCAGCGGGAAGCCTGCTTCTCCCTCTCCTTCTGCCCCTTCCCTGGTTCCTGCTCACTCTCACTCTCTCTCTCTCAAATAAATAAATAAATATACAAAATCTTAAAAAAAAAAAAAAAGGCAGGAAAAAACCTCAAAGGCCCGCAAGAGAAGGATGGCCACAGAGGCACAGGGCGGGTGGTCTAGATGGTTCCTGAATGAAGTCCAAAGCCGGAAATGTCTCCTGACATTGCTATGGTAGCACACCGTCCCCCTCTGGCCACACAGCCACATGGCCAGGAATGACTGTTGGGGGGTCACAGGCAGCAAGGGCCCCTCCGAGTGGAGGCTCTCCCAGCTGTCTGGACTGCAGCATAAAGTGGCTGGAAGCTCTCAGGTGGCAGTTTCTCTCTTTCATAAACAAGCCAACAACAAAAAGTGGGCTTTCTCTTCTGTCGGACTTACTGGATGCTCTACTGCAGGACCTGTTCCCCGTGGCTAGTGGGATCTCACACCAATCTAGAACGATCTTCCTGGTCTCCAAGTGTGGTAAGCAGAATGGTGGCCCCAAATGTGTCCACTCTCTAGTCTCCGGCACCTGTGAACATGTTACTCTACATGGAAAAAGGGACTTGCAGCTGTGATTAAAGTTAAGAACCTTAGGGCCGCCTGGGTGGCTCAGTTGGTTGGGCATCTGCCTTCGGCTCAGGCCATGATCCCGGGAGTTCCAAGATGGAGCCCCACATCCATCCAGCTCCCCGCTCAGCTGGGAGTCTGCTTCTCCCTCTGTCCTTCCCCCTGCTCATGCTCACTGTCTCTCTCACTCTCAAATAAATAAAATCTTTAAAAAAAATAAAGTTGGGCACCCGGGTGTCTCAGTTGGTTGGGCATCTGCCTTCAGCTCAGGTGGTGATCCCAGGGTCCTGGGATCGAGCCCAGGACCTTGAAGTGGGGAAATTATTGTGAAATATCCAGGTGCAGTACCCATTTCAACCAGCCCTTTGGGGGTTTCTTTGATCAGCCTATTTTCAGTGGCCACAGAGAATGGAGAATCACTGGGGCCTGGTGAAGCATCAGTATGTGGACTGGGCAGCTAATGGCTGGGATAGACTGACTCTACCTTTCCTTTCTCCCCAAGTCTTGCAATTCTTCTCTCCGTAAGTATTCCAAAGGAAGTCTGACTCTTCGTAGTGTGGGCCAATGCTAGGTCCAGGCTGGAGCGAACCCTCTGGAAAAAGTTGCCACCAGATGTCTGTGTTAGAGCAAGAAAATCAACCTTTCCCTGAGCAACCCCCAAGGCAATCCATGTGTCAAGACCCGAAGAGTTCCTTTCTGCTGCCTGGTAGCGCACCCCCAAATTCCAGGTTTGCATGCTCTTCGCTGTCTTCCATCATTCATCCTGGATGTGACGTTGTCTTCCCAACCTGACTTTTGCACGGCACCCACAGGCCCATTTTGGTTTCCGTTTCCACCCTATCACCAGCCACCATGGGGCCAACCCGGCAGTAGAGCAGAGAAAGGGGGAAGGGGTGTAGGCACCCCCAATCCCGAACCTTCCTCCGGCTCTCCAAGTGTCCTCCATCGGGATACGGCTGTCGAACAAGACCTTTCCTTTGATGTAGGGCCTGCCACACTGCAGCAAACTCACAGGAAGTCATAAAATACTATAAAACTTTGAGAGAAACGCAGAAATACCCAACATCTGTCAGACAACTGGCAAACTGCTGGATTGAGGCAGTTTGCAGTTTCAACATTGGATCGCACTGCGTGCCTTTTGATGACATAATATCTCTGTGAATCTGGGCTCTTGGCAGCGGCCGCAATCAAAAGCAAGTATTATTGGGCTCCTGGGTGGCTCAGTCGTTGCGCGTCTGCCCTCGGCTCAGGTCATGATCCCAGGGTCCTGGGATCGAGTCCCACATCGGGTTCCCTCCTCGGCGGGAAGCCTGCTCTCCCTCTCCCACTCCCGCTGCTTGTGTTCCTGCTCTCGCTATCTCGGTCTCTGTCAAATAAATAAATAAAATCTTTAAAAAAAAAAAAAAGCAAGTATTATTGGGAAAGTCAGTGTGTAACAGGAAATGAAAGTGGCGACGTCCAATCGGATTCCCAGTTTTGAGAAGTTGTGCAGTGCCCAGCAGGCACACTGTGTCCTCCTGGCAGGTGCTTGTGATTACTTAAGAATAAAAATCTGCTTCTATCTTTCAATGTATGTATATTATTCTTTCAAATGACTACTGAGGTACTAAAATACAAGTACCTCTTGGAGGTGCCTGGGTGGCTCAGTCTGTTAAGCGTTGGACTCTTGATTTTGGCTCAGGTCCTGATCTCAGGGTTGTGAGATGGAGCCCCAGGTCGGGCTCCACACTCAGCATGGAGTCTGTTTGTCCCTCTCCCTATGCTCTTCCTTCCAATCCCTCCCTCTTTCTCTCTCCCTCAAATAAATAAATAAAATCTTTTTAAAAAATACAAGTACTTCTCGTATTTATTAAATGGAACTGTGAGGCATGTTTTTGGCCCAGGAGCGTCATGAAAAACCCACTGAGGTATTCAGGATATGGAGGATACCACGAACCAAGGGAGACTGAGAACCTCTGCTATAGGGATTTAGTGGGTTTGGGACTTTATCTTGTGCTGATTCGGCTCTCCCATGATCAGGGTTTTGGGTTTTTTTTCTTTTTTTAAAGATTTTATTTATTTACTTGAACGAGAGAGCAGAAGCAGGGGAAGCAGCAGAGGGAGAGGGAGAACCAGCCTCCCCGCTGAGCGGGGAACCCAACGAAGGGCTTGATCCCAGGCCCCTGGGATCCTGACTTGAGCTGAAGGCAGACGCTTAACCGACTGAGCCACCCAGGTGCCCCTGCCCATGATCAGTTTCTGGACTCTGTCTTCAGGGCTCTCCCGAGCCAGCTAAAGCAGACAGCACTTCTTGTAGAAGTCTGGGCAGTCACCCTGAAGCTTTTTACTGGCTTCCAGCAGCAAAACTTGACTCTCCTCCTAACGAGTTCTTTCTTCTCTCCGACAGATTATCATGGCTAGGATGGCTACTCTAGTATGCCCATTTTCGTAGGAGGAGACAAACAGAGAGCAATTAGAGGACCTGCCTAAGGCTCCCCAGCCCTCGAGTCGTGGAGCTGGAATCAAAGCAAGGCTGTCTGGTGCAGAGTGCCTGCTCTCAGCCATGACTAGTTGCCTCCCAGAGAGAAATCCCTTAACTCACCAAAACCATGCTAAAGCCTGGCCACTGCCAGATGCCCTAAAACTGCGCCCGGACCGGACCCCTCGTCTGGATCCCACACGGTCACAGGTAATGCCTCGTTTGCCAATATCATCAAAGCACGATCAGCCCAGGAGTGTACACCTTGCAGCCTCCTTGGTAAAAGCAAGCTCCCCCTGTTGAGGTCGACCCGGTGGGGCTTTCTCTGTAGACCTACATCGCTGGAAATGCCTCATAGAGTAGATGTGTGGTTTCCTTAATTCACAGAACTACATGTTAGATCTGTGGGAAAGAACTACAAGACATCTATCTGCTAAAGCTATGCGAAAGACCTAACAGTCAAGCATTTTATTTTATTTTTAAAATTTTTATTTATTTAAGAGAGAGCATGCGCGCACGAGTAGGGGGAGGGGCAGAGAGAGAGAATCTTCCAGCAGACTCCCAGAGGAGCCCAGAGCTGGCACAGGCGTTGGGGGGTGGGGGGGCTCCCCTGGGGGCTCGATCCCACGACTCATGAGACTCTGGCCCTGAGCCGGAACCAAGAGCCCGATACTTACCCGATTGAGCCACCCAGGTGCCCTGCAGTGAAATATTTTAAGTCTTAGGTATTGGCGTATCCCAACAATCTGTACAATTCTAGGGTGTGATCATTCAGGGGCGAATATGATTTGAATTTATTCATGTTTAGAGACTGCCTGAAATTGAGAACCAGAAAGATCCATCTACTCTGCCCCTAAATGTGGCCCTAAAGTAAAGAAATTGGATTCCAAAGATTATAGGTGGGGAATTTCTGAAGTATGTCCATATCCAAGTGGAGATCAGAGAAGCCCATCGTAGAGAATTGTGAACTGACAGTGACAACTGTGAATTGAACAAAAATTCTTTTTAAAAGGGCTATTTTGAAGATTATGATTCTGACTTGGGAGGAACTAAGGTGATTGGCAGTGGAAGGAATCACATAAAATTCCTTAAATAAAAATGTATTGACTTAAAAAAAAAAAAAGGCAAGTTCCCTGGGAGGTGGGCATTTTCTAATCAGAGACATGGCTATCATTATGGACTGACTCTGGTCTAGGATTGAAGATCACAGAATCTATCTGGGTTCAAACCTCCACTTACTAACTTGGTCAAATAGGGTGAATGGCCTGACGCAAGGCACTCGGGCAAGTGCCCTCAGCTTCCTCACCTGCAAATCATGGTGAGAGTGGCGCTCACTGCATGGGGGTTCTGGACCTCAAGTGGGTAAAGACATGTAAAGCCCTTAGAATCGGATGAGGCAGACAATCTCTGCTGCAAGCATTCAGTATTATTTTCATTATTATTTGGCACCAAACCCTACTCCCATTCATAGTGGCCAGGGCGCAAGAACTGGAATCCCATCTGGAAAGCATCTTATTCCCCAGACTTTGAGTTGCTTGGGAGCAATGCCTGATGCAGGAAGTGAAGAGTGTCCAGCTGGGTGCTGGTACCTACTGGAACTCAGTAGATGTTAGTGCTGCCCCCTTCACCAAAGCCGCAAGCCTCATCCGTCCCAGTAATGTTTGAAAAACATTACACTGAGCCCCTGGTACCGAACTCGAGTGTCCTGGACTCCTGGAGCCCCAGTCTAGTGTGGGAGTGAGCAGGCGAATATTTGCAAATGTAGTGATGAGCGCTGATGCAGAGATCTGCCCTGAGATCAATCCTGCTCCCAAACCTGTGACTCTCAGCTTCTACATGAGGGTCTGTGAGCCCAAACTCACTCCCTCCTGCCAAAGGCACAGCTCTAAAGAAGGTGTCCACACTTTGGAGCACTAGTTGGGGGCGGGGAGGACCCAGCCCTAAGGATTCAGGTGAGAGTCCGTGCTCTCGCCCCTGGGAAACGGGATTTGTGGGCAAGGTACAGCAAGAGTCCCAGCAGCCGCTGTAAAGACTGGCGGGGGCCTCTTCAGCTCACAGAGACCCCCTTGGGGTCTTCCAAATACGACAGAGGACCCATGCGAGTGGATCTGCTGTTTTGCTGGGGGACAAATATTTGCCGAAGCGGCCAATATCTGAATAACACGAACATTTAATAAATTAAGCAAGTATTTATTGGGCCCTAAGGTGCTTTGGGAGAGGGGCCAGGTTCGCGGTGGCTGCAAGCCCAGGCGCCGAAGGCAGGTGGCGCCAAAGGCCCATTCATCCACGCCTCCCGTCGGGCTTTCGAACTCATTTCAGGGCTCCCTCCAGAGAACCTGCAATCCAGGCGACCGGAAACCGTGAGTAGGGAAGGAGACGGGGTGCCAGGGCCGGGTTCGGGGCATCCTGGTCAGGGACACGGAGTTCGGATCCACACTAGTCTGAGCATATTCAGAAGGCGGTGAGCGACTGTGGGAGTCCCGGGCCCCAGATTCCCGCGAAAGTGGAACCTATAGGTGGGCGTGGCTATGCATTCACAGTAGGTGGAGCCTGAGAAGAGGTTGGGTTACGCTCTCTGCGTGGGCAGATTCTTTTGCGAGAAGCCCCGGGCAAGAGGAGCTCTGGGTGGGCGGTACTTAAGGGATCGTCAGGGTGGAGTTTGTGGGTATCCTTAGTGGGCGGACCCGAGGACTCTGTAGGTGGGCCATTACCTCAGTGTGCAGGGAAAGTGTTAGCCAGACGTGGGCGGAGCTCTTTTCCCAGCAAGGGGCCCCGCCCCTGCGATTTGAATGGCTGTGAATGGGCGGGACTTGTACCTGGGGGCGGAGCCTGAAGAGGAGCTTAAGGGGAACCCGTAACCTCCTGGAAGGCGGAATTTGCAGCTGTCCCGGACGGAGAAAGGTCTCTGCGGAATTCCCTGCACTCGTGAACCGGGTCTCCGGCTCCGAGGAGGGGTGGAGCTTGTGGTTCTGTTATGCGGGGCACGCAACGCGGAGTGAGGAGAAAGTGTAAACTCTGGGCGGAGTTTATACTTCCAGGAAGCGGGAATTAATAACTGCCAGTTTGCGCAAGCCGCCCTGAGGAGGCGAGGCTTATGGCCTTGGTGGGCGGAGCCATTGTTACTGCCTCGGCCGGGGCGGAGCTGATAGAGCAGAGGGGCGGGGCAATGGTTCTGCGAGAATCTCTGAGCTGGCAGGGGGCGAGGCTTGTGGCTTTGGTGGGCGGGGCTTCTGAAGAGCTCCTGAGGGGCACTTTGACAGTAGTAGGTGGGCGTGGCTCGTAGCTAGGAGGGATCTGTCTGATGGTGCCGGCATCGGCCTGCTGGTGAAGTTCGCGCTTGGATGAGGAGGGGTCGGAGAGTCGATGGGCGGAGCCTAAGACACAGCTCCGGGTCTGGGCGGAGCCCAGGCTGGGCGCAGGCGGGGGTTCTGGCCTGGGAGGCAGTCTGTTTAGGCCCGCACGCAGCTCTGCATCTGTTGCTCATTACGGGATGACAAAGAGCCGGCTCTGGGCCCCCTTCCCCACTCCCATCCCCTCCCTCCGACAGCAGTGCATTTAACTCCTTCCTGCCCTGAGGGTGCTCTGGATCCCCTGCCCAGGGTCTCAGGAGGGAGCTCCAGTCTGTCTCATCCTGGCAGGATTTGTCACCCCCCAGGCTGCGCCCACAGCTCCTTCTCAGACCCAGGCCTCTAGGCCACCCCGCGACTCCACTCTCATGCATTGAATCTCTCCAGCGGCGTCTCCGAGGTTAAACACTTGGGCAGGATCTGGCAGGGGCGTCTGGTTTGAGTTAGGGGAACATGAGAGCGGGGGCCGGGGGCGGTGCATAGCGTTCCCTCCACCCCCTCCACGGCCCCCGGTTCGTCCCCAGTTCTGGCCCCTCCTCTACCCGTCCCCTGGGGCCCGGCTCAGGCCCAGGCCCTGGGCCAGAGGGTGGCATAGGGCACCCGGTAGGGAAGGGGCCTTTAGGCCGCCCCTCCTCTCCTGTCTGGGTGGTCGTGGTGGTTCTGCTCCGTCCTAATTAGAGGCTCCTTAGAGACTGCAACTGAAAAATTACAGAGGCAGTGGGAACCGGAGCCTCCCCAGCCCAGGTCCCGCCTTTCCTGGTCCCCAAGGCAGTAAGCCCAGGATGAAGGAGTTTGCCAGGTTCCCGCAGGCTGTGATCTTTGACCATCCCCTCTGGATTCATGGGACACCTCAGCATTGAGCAACTTGCTCAAGCTCTGATCTGGGTTCTCTGACCCAGCACCACCCACATGGAGAAGTGCAAAATGTGGCCCAAGCCTTGCTCAGAAGCCTGCCAAGGGAGCTGGAGATGGGATAGCTCTCCCAGGTTCCATGCTCTCCCCATCCCAGCCTGCTAGGCAGTGACTCCCACCTCCTCCCCAGAGCAGGGAGGAGGGGAAACTTCAGAGCACCTATAACCCAGAGGAGTGGCAGCACCCTTGAGTGACCCTGGGCCCCAGCTGCCAACTTCTGGGCAGCCTGTGGGGATAGGATGGCAAGTACCAGAAGACAGAAGCTCACCCACTAGACACCCTTCACTCCCCAGAATCACCAGACCCAGAGCTTAACTTTGACTCCTAAATCCCAGTTTGGCTCCTGTTGAGCAGAAGCCCTCATTCTAGAACGCTCCCCCATTTTCAGCCCCACTTGGAGTTTTGGTAAAAACAGGAACAAATATTGGGGCGCCTGGGTGGCTCAGTCGGTTGAGCGTCTGCCTTCAGCTCAGGTCATGATCCCAGGGTACTGGGATCAAGCCCCACATCGGGCTCCCTGCTCGGCGGGAAGCCTGCTTCTCTGCCTGCCACTCTGCCTGCTTGTGCTCTCTCTCTCTGTCAAATAAATAAATATTTATTTATTTGACAGAGAGAGAGAGAGACACAGCGAGAGAGGGAACACAAGCAGAGGGGGTGGGAGAGGGAGAAGCAAGCCTCCCGCCGAGCAGGGAGCCCAATGTGGGGCTCGATCCCAGGACCCTGGGATCATGACCTGAGCTGAAGGCAGATGCTTAACAACTGAGCCACCCAGGCGCCCCAATAAATAAAATCTTAAAAAAAAAAAAAAAAGAGGAACAAATATGAAACTCCGTGCCAAACCTCCCACTCCTGGGCTCGCTGTGTGACCTTGGGCAAGGCTCTGCCCTCTCTGGGCTCCTGTTTACCCAAGAATCTCTGAAGCATACCCTCCCTTAAGCGGTCTTACCTTATTTCCTTGGGGCCCAGACAAGCTGAAGGAAGGTCCCCTCTTTTTTGCTGAGTCCTCCCAGACCCTCCCCTCAGACATCAATGGGGGTCAGGAACTTTGGGTGAGGTTGGCACCCCGTTTATTGGAGAAGACCCTAGCACCCACCCCCTGAGGTCCTGGGGGCCTCGGCGTCTCCTCTGTCGTGAGTGCTGGGCCGGGGAGCAGAGTTCCCAAGAGTCAAGTCTGGTAGTTGACTGAGAAAGGAGCCTGGCTGGGCCCGGGGGGAGCAGGAAGCCCTCTGTCCAGCTGGGCAGCCCCCATGGGTCCCTGGTGCAGCCTGAGCCATGTGTCCAACGCACGCCCCTTCCCCCCACCCCGCAGAGGGGGGGCTGCGCCCCATCACACGCTGGTTCTGCAGGTCTGCACCCCTGTGAGGCTGCCCCGGTGGGGCATCGGTTCTGTTGGGCCCTTGCTCCCAGCGTGGGTGACCCAGCGATAGCAGTCGGTAACTCGCTTGTTGGGTGCGTGGGGGCCACAGCGGGTGCAGTACACGATGCCCAGTGCGAGTAGGACCACCAAGAAGACACATGTGGGCACTAGGAGTGCCACCAGCAGCCACCGGTCATCCCTCCGGCTGTGGCCTGCCGGACTGGCCTCCTCCAGGGCTGTTGGGGCTGCTGTGGGGGCTGCTGAGGGCATCCAGGGACCCACCTTGGTGTCACGGGCACCGTCCCTTGGGACTTGTGGGGATTTGGAATGGGGGTGTGTAGGGCTGGTGAATGAGGTCTGGTTAGTGGGGCTCTGAGGGGGCTCTGAGGTGAGGGTAGTGTCGGGGGCTGGGGGCTGGGTGGCAGAAGACCCAGGAGCTTGATGGGCAGGGAGCACAGGGGATCTGGAGGTAGCGGTCAGAGGGGGCTGGACAGTCGAGGTAATGGGAAGGTGGGTGGCCTGGGCTTGGAGGACTGGGACATCTGGGGTGCCAAGGGATTGATGGGCACTGGAAGTGGTACCCAGAGGAGTGTGGTTAGCAGGGATCTGAGGCACATGAGCGGTGGGCTGGGTATCAGTGACCCGGGTGTCTGGGAACACACGGGACAGTTCAGGATATTTGGCTGAGATAATTGGGGGCTGGTGAGCAGGGGGCCGTGCTGGGCGGGTGGCAGAGATAATAGGGGGTTGGTAGGCAGAGGGCAGATCTGGATGGTTGGCTGAGATCATGGGGAACTGGTGGTCAGGAGGCAAAGCTGGGTGCCTGGCAGGGATCATGGGGGGCTTGGGGGCGGGGGCCTGGGGCGGGCGTGTGGCAGAGATGATAGGGGGTCGGTGGGCAGAAGGCAGCGTGGGGCGTGTGGCAGAGACCACCACGGGTCGGGTGACAGAAAGCACTGAGGAGTGGTAGGGGACCCTGGGGGCACTAAGTGGGGGTGGCCAGGTGGGGTCCAGGTAGGGCATCCGATGCTCTCCCTCCTCTGGGAAACTAGGTCTATAGGCCAGGCCAAAGTCAGGCGGCTGCGTGGCCTCCATCCACGGGATCCCAGGCACCTCCGTCCAGCTACCATCAAAGGTCTCCCAGGCCTCATGTTCATCCTCTTCATCCTCTTCATCCTCTTCATCCTCCCCGTCATCCAGCAACTCGTCCCCTAGGTCCTGGGAAGCCCGGGCACCCATGGCCCCAGCGGGGCTGCAGCTGATGCCATCAGCCTCAAGCTCATGGCCCTCCCTGCAGTAGCACTCAAAGCCACCGACGTAGTTGACACACATCTGCTGGCACACGCCAGCGATCTGGCACTCGTCCGTGTCCACGCAGCGGTGCGGCTCATCCTCGGCCGGCCGGAACCCCAGGCGACAATGGCAGCTGTAGCCCTGCGGCCCGCCAGGCTCACACTGCTGCTCACACGGGGCGTGGGTACATGGGTCCTCGCAGCTTTGCCCGTCCGCCGCCAGCCGGAAGCCCTCGGTGCAGCGACAGGACACGCGACCGTCCACCTCCTCCACGCACTCGTGGTCGCAGCCCCCGTTGTCCGGGCCACAGCCGGCCACCGGGCACAAGGGCCCGGCCCGAGACCAGCCCACGCCACCCTCAGGCTGCTTCACGCAGAGCAGGGAGGCTTCTCTGCCGGCCTGGCACGGCACGGCAGCCACGGAGCCGAAGGGCAGCCACTCAAACTCGGTGGAGACCAGGTGGAAGGGCGTGGTGTAGACCGCCGGGCCTGCCTGGCCCACTTCATCCGGCAGTGCCCGGCAGGAGCCCTTGAAGCCGAACTGGCACAGGTAGCCGTCGACGGCCAGCGTGCACGAGCCCTCGAGCCAGCGATGCTCGCCGCTCGCCTCAAGGGCGGCGCAGCGCTGGGCCGGGCAGGGGCCCCCTGTGGCCGGCTGGGCCCAGTTGGTGAAGGCCGTGTCCTGGTCTCCCGTGGTCCACGTGAAGCCGCGCAGCGGGCGCTGGGGTTGGCATTGCCGGGCCTGCCGCTGCAGGCCGATCCACAGCAGCCGGCTGGCCGGGCCCGAGCCCACCAGGCTGTCCACACGCTGGGCCTCCTCGGGGGTCCGCGGCGTGGCCAGGTCGCCCCCCAACTGGCGGCAGGCCCGCCAAGCCTCCAGGAAGGTGCGGCGCCGAGGGAAGAGCGCGTAGCAGCTGCCGGGGCCGCAGATGGCCCGGGGCTCGGCTGCCCAGGGGGCCTGGCCCAGCGTGGGCACCGCGGCCGCCCAGGCCAGCAGCAGGCGCAGCAGCATCGCGATGCCCCCCGACTGGCCCGGGGCCGGCTCGCGGCCGCTCTTGACAGGGGGAGGGACCGGGGCCTCTGGCAGGCGGGCCAGGGGGCGGGCCTGGGCCGGGCTCAGGCCTTGTAAGGAGTGGGCCGGGGCCGCTGCCAGCTCGCGGCTCCCGCTCCCCCGGGGCTGCCGGAGCAGGAAGCGGTGGGGCGGGGGGCAGAGGTGGTGGGGGGGGTGCGGGAGGGTGGGGGTGGGGGGAGGCGCGGCTAGCTGACTGGGAGTCGAGAAGAGGGGGGAAACGCCTGCCCAGGAGGCTGGAAGACCCTCAGAAAAATTCCGGCAGTCTGGGGCTCTTGGCGGTGGGGTGAGGTCCCTTCCCAGAGACTCGCCCGAGATCCAGTCTGGACACAGCGACCTCATCACACTTGTGAACTGTCTCAGGGCCCAACTGCTCGTCATACATGTGGAAACATGCTCTGACTCATGCCCTTCACATGACACACGTGTGTGCGCGCTCCCCTCCCCGCACAGGAGCACTCTCCTGACACACTGTCCCATCATCCCAGACTGGTACGTGGTCTGACACGCTAACCCCCTCGGACGCACATGCGTAAGTGGTACGACACTCTACCTGCCCTTACGCAAGACACCCCTCACGTTCGCGTGCAGCCCCTGAATGGAATCCACCTTGAGCATGCAGGCATCAGGCATGGGTATCATCAAACCCTCATTTATGAACTAAACTCCTGCCTCAACCTCCCCCCACCCCCAAGCTTCCTGGCTCCAGCTGGACCGGGTGTGTGGGGGGAAGGAGGAGGGGCAGGGGGCTGCCCTCCCTTCACCTCTGCTCAGCCTGGGGCCCTGGGAACCTGGGCTTAGAGGGGGAGGAGGCAGCCCCCAAACAGGAAATGCTTCTCTGGGCTCCTGCTGCAAAAGGGCAGGGTGCATGGGGGCGGGGGCGGGGGTGGGGGGGTGGGAGCAGGCAGGGGCTCGGCTGCAGGCGGGGTAGAGGGTCTGTCCCTCAGTGCTCTGCCACTGATGTGCTGTATGACCGCTGGGAAGTCACTAACCCTCTTTGGGTCTCCGTTTTTCTTATCTACAAAATGGGGTAATGTGTCAGGGCCTTTCAGCTCAGCAGGGCTATTGTATCACAGCTCTCCGTGTTGGTAAATGTGCTTTGTCAGCTGCAAAGTATGAGGCAAATGTTCCTTAGTCTTCTGAGCAAATCTTCTGGGTCGGGGGTGGAGACCAGAGCAGCTTTGCTAATTACCTTACGGTGCCAGGGCTGGCCCAGCCAACCCGGCCAGTCCCCTTGAGAACGAGGGCTTTTGAAGCGCTTGCTATATGCCTGGAAGGTCGTTCTTTTAAAGTTTATGTCTGTGAAATGTATAGAATGATCCCCCTTCTCATGAGAGGAAAGTCAATATGGGGCAGTGCATCCTTCCCTTGGCTCAGGCCCAAAGCCTTGAGATCATCCTTGACTCCTCTTTCTCGCACACCCCACATCCAATCTCTCAGCAAATCCTGTTGACTTCACCTTCAGGATAGATCCACAATCTGCCTGCTTCTCACCACCTTCTTTGCCACCCACCTCTGGCCCTTGCCACTGTCCTCTTCCATCCAGAATCTTGCAACAGCCTCTCCTCTGGTCTCTGTCTTGCCTTCTCCATCCTGCCAGAGGGATCCCTTTAAAACCCAAGACAGATCTGGTCACTCCCCTGCTCAGAACCCTCTGGGCCCCCATCTCACTCAGAAGACGGGCCAACATCTTGGCCATGGCCTCCAGGCCGATGTGGTCTGCCCCCAAACTTCTTACCCCACTCCCACTCACTCCTCTGCTCCAAGTACTCTGGCTTCAGCTGTATGTGAAACTTACCAGGTCCACATCTATCTCTTGTACGGACTGTGTTGTGCATTGTAAGATGTTTAGAAGTATGCCTGGCTTCTACCTAGAGGCCAGTAGCATCCCTCCAGTTGGGACAATCAAAAACGTCTCCAGACACTGCTGAATGTTATGCCCCCCCCCCGCCCCGCCCCAGAGAACGCTTGCCCTAGGAGACTATGGGTTCCATGAGGGCAGCGTCATTGTCTTGTTCCCTACTGTATCCCCAGACCCTGGAAAGTTCCTGGCCCATCGATGCTGCTCAGTAGGGTCTGTCAAATGAATGAATGCATAAGACTCAGATAAATGAAGAACCTGGCCCAGGGCCATGCTGGGGGAACCCAGGATGCTATCTGGAGCCAAAGCCCACCTGCTCCCCACACCTGCCCAGCCTTCCCCAGAAGTCAGACCATTTCAGAACTGGGAGATCCCTGGAAATCAGCAAACCTTTTTGCAGGTAGGCACACTGAGGCCCAGGGAGTCTCCGAGCTAGTCTGTGGCAGGGCTGGGACTAGAATCAAGACTGCCTGACTTTCGTTCCAATTCTCTTTGCTGCGTGCGGTGCCCTGAGGAGCCATCAAGCCCTGTCTGAGAGCAGGGCATGGCATCAGGAAGTGAGGATGGGGGAAGGCACGGCAGCAAGACGGCACAGCCTAGACAGAGTGCTGAAGGGGGGAGCTCAAGATGCCTTTGGAGAATCCAAAGGACTCCACTGGAGTGAGGGACGTCTGGAGAGACTGTAAATGGTGAAGAGGGAATGTCAGAAAGGGGGTAGAGGCCTGGCTTGGAAGGCAGTAAGCTACCCCTAAAAGACCGGCCTCCATCACGGGGGCCCTGGAGAAGAGGTATGATGGGAGTTCCCTGTGGCTGGTGTGTGGTGGGTGGAGGGGGGACTGGAGGTTGTTGCAATAGTCTGGGAGAGGGGAGGGAGCTGGCTGGAGAGCCGGGCAGCAGGGCGGGCCGGGCTGGGGGAGGCAGCCTCGGGAGGCTCCTCAGGGGCTGGCCAGAGCCTGATCCAAGGGTGTGGCGGGCCCAGTCATGATTCGGGCAATGGCCCGTGCTGGGGCGTCTGAGGGGAGGCTGCAAGCCGTCTGGCGAGTAGGCAGGTCAGATCAGAGGTCAGGACTCCAGCCTCAGTTGGAGTGACGGGTTGGGGGGCAGGCAAGAGAAGCAGGAGGAAGAGGGTCAAAGGCCAAATTCCAGATGGTCTGGCTGGGCTGACTTGCAAGTAGAGGGACTGCTGAGCCAGGAGGGGGTGGGGGTAGAGATGAGCGGGGGCACCTCTGACCCCAACAAAACTAAGGATTTTGTGGGTGGAGAATGAGGCTTGGAGCCGCACCTGGGTGCCTAGGATTCCCCTGCTTCCATCCAGGTTGGGAGAGATGGAGTCGAGGTAGCCTAGGAACGTCCTACCCTGGTCAGGATGGGGAAGCAGCGGCAGGGCATCAGGGATCTGGGGGTGAGGGGACAGAGAGGGGCTGGTTGTGGTCTTACTCTTTCTGCCAGTCCCATTCAGCCTGACTCATCTTGCTTCCCCCCTAGCGCAGAGAAGATGCTAAGGGATGCAGTAAATGCTTGGATGATGGGTGGGTGGATGCATGAATGTGCACATGGGTGGAAGGGCAGTGAGGTAGGAGAATGCGTGGATGCAGGGGTCGGGTGACAGACGGATAATGGATGGATGGAGGAAGGAGTAAGTGTATGGATGGATAGATGGCTACGTGTACGGGTGTGCGGACAAGAGAAGATGTTGAGAGGCATGGCTGGCCACAAGGATTCAGGCAGAAGTGCTAATTCATAATGAGCCACACCACAATGGATGGTGGGCTCAGGATGCGACTCGGGATCCGTAGGAGTGCGGTCCAGGAGGGCAGGATGGCTCAGACTACCACTAGCAGGGATCACGTGTGATGCTTCCTTGGTGCCACAATCTGTCTTCTTGGTTGGGACCCGAGGCCATGGTGTCTCCCTAGCACGGGTGGGGGCAGCTCTGGACACCAAGCTCTGCTCCCAGTGTGGGTTAGGAGGCTGGAGTTCTCTGCTCTGATCGTGGCCCTTATGGTGAGAGCTCACCTCAAGATGGGCTTGAGAACAGCAGCCCACTTTCCCAGAAGGAGCCTTGTCTTCCAGCTACTGGGACAAGCCAGACAGTGGTTTTGGATGCAATGTGTGGGCCCGGGGGGTGGGGGTGCAGGCGGCCTGCAGAGGGGTTGGCCTGAAGAGAGCCCAGTGTCACAGCCAGGATGGGGGGGTTGAGGATGATTGGGGGGCGCCCCCTGGGCAGGCGTCCTAGAGCCTCGCCCCAGCCTGCTGCTGAGCCAGCACATTGCTCTGTGTACAAATCACCCCCTTTCCTCCTTTTTCTTTTGTCCCCATCCCCCATCTCCCTCCATTTCTAAATTCTTCCCAAACCACCCCAGCCTTCAGGCTGTCAGGAGGAAGGGCCAACTGGTGGGCAGGAGGCGCCTGGTCTTGGGTGGGAGCTGCAGGAGGGGAGGTGGGCGAGGTCCCAGGGCAGAAGTGGGGAGGGAGGGCAGTCTGGGGGGAGGGCAGCAATTTTGGCCTCCTTCCCCTCCCCACGTGCTGGTGCCGCACCCTGTGTGCTTCTGGATGGGAGAGACCCCGGGGAAGGGGGCGGTGCTGGGGACTGGACAGGGTGGGAGGGAGAGGCTTGGGGGGAGGTGGGGCCCGGGAAGAAGGGGTGCGTCCAGGCCTGGTCCCTGGGGGTAAGGGATTCTGACAGCTGGAGGGGGTTGGGGGTGGCGTCCACCATGGAGAGAGCCTGGGTGTGCTGATGGGTGTACCTGGGTGTCTGTACACGACCGTGTGCACGTGAGTGTGCGTGCTTGCCTGGGGCTGGCATTGCTGAGGGTCCACGCAGCTGGGTGATGTGTGTGCATCCCCACAGGCCCACACCTGCACCCACAGAGGTGAGGGGAGAAACATAGGGCTCCCCTGGATCGCCCAACCTGGGCACAGCTGGGGCCCTAGTCCCTCTCCTGGCAAATGCCTGGCCTGAACATCTGGCCACATCTGCCCACAAGGATGGCCGTCCTGGAGCCCACCGCAGAGCTAGAAGGGCCCAGCCCCACCGCTCTGCTCAGTGTCCTCCCAGCTCAGAGAGGGACAAGGCTTTGCCCCGGGTCACAGAGTGGAGGCAGAGCAGGGACTACCTGAGTCTGGGGATCCCAGGAGGGGACAGCTGGGACCTTTGCTGTTCCTGTCCTTCCTCTGCTGCTCTTTGGCTGTGAGGGTGGGGACTCTGTGGTCCCTGAGGCATCTGGCAGAAGCCTGCTACCGAGGGTGACCAACTTGTCCCAGTTTGCTGGGGACTCTCCTGGTCTCAGCACTGCAAATCCTGTATGCTGGGAACCCGTTAGCCCCTGTGTCCTTCCCTCTGCTACCCCAGTCTCAGCATCCCCATCTCCACCTGCACCCTGGAACTTTCCCTTCTTTTCCGGCCCTCTCGCTGCCCCAGGGATCTCTGGGGTCTCACTGTCCCTCGCACTGTTTCTCGTCCTCTCTCTTCCCTCTCTGCAGTCAGGCGTCTCCAGCGCTCCTGTCACTCTCTGGGGTCTCTCTGTCTCCTCCCCTGTCCCCAGGATTGTCACTTGTTGGTTTTTCAGGTCTGTCTCTCTGTTCTCTGCCCACTTCCGTATCTTCCCTGTCTGCCTCTGGTGTCTGCCCCCTGTCTCCCCATTCCTGTTCCAGCGTCTCTGGCTCGCCCCCTTCCCTGGGTGGTCCAGGCCTCCCTCCTCTCCCCCGGCACGCACCCCCAGGGCTGGCTGGGGTGGGAGCCAGGTCTGGGGGCTGTGACCAGGCCAGGAAGGGGAACCCAAGCAGACATGATATTTATGTTAGGACTTCAAAGTGGAGCGGAGCCTGAGGCAGGCTTGGTGGGGGCCAGTGGAGGTAGGAGAGGGGAAGGGGGTGGTGAGCCAAAGCCCAATTAAGGTCAGCTCAGGCCCCTCCCTGGTGAGGGTCTCCTTGGTGACACTTATCTCCCCCATGGGACACTGAGACCTAGAGTGGGGACAGAACAGGCTATTTTGGTGCAGAGTTCCAAGAAAGGCACTTCCTACAACCCCTGTCCTGCCTCCAGCCCCATCCTTTCTTCCTGTCACCCTGAAGGAGCTGCCGGGTCCTCTGAGCATCAGCCCAGCCAGGGAGGCAGGGGGCTCAGGAGGTGGCAGGAGCAGAGGGCTCCATCTCAGCAGGAAAACATCCCTGGCGCTGGGACAGCCGTGTGTTCTCGGCTCTCTGGCAGAGGCCTGGCCTGGCAGGGCAGCGAGGGTCTGTAACCCTGTGAGCCCTGACTGGGCCAGCCGGGTCCAGTCCCTCAGGGTCTCTGGGGTCCACTCCGGCTGCCGGCCTGAGGGCCCAAGGGGCCAAGATGGCCGTGAAGGTCACCCCACCCCTGCCCCCCACCCTTGGCCTAACCCCTGCTAAAGACACCCAGCTGTTGCGGCTGGGAAGGCGTGGGGTCAGGGGCCCAGGCCCCGGGTGGGGAGGGCGGGAGGGGCCGATTGTCTCATCCTGTGGGCTCAGCTCCTGTCCTAAGGCCCTCCCAGTGGCCAGACCCAGCAGACACCCCTCAGGCTGGGCCACCCTTCAGGAAGCCCCCTCCCAGACTAGAGGCTTGCTCCGGACCCAAGATCCTTTCTAGTCGGAAGCCCACCCAGGCCCCCAAAGCCCCAGCCCCTGGGTCACTACCCCTACCCTCCCAGATCCTCCCCAGGCGCTTCCCGTGAATCACTCAGGCTGGAATCTGATGAGCTCAGGCCTCCCCGCCCAGTACTGCCGGCCTCTGCCTCCTTCCTGGCCACTGGGGTTGCCACAACCCCCATGGGGGTCTTCTCAGCAACTTCCAGCCCCCACCAGCGTCCACCACGGACTGGAGTGGCTGAGTGTGGCTGGGATAGGCCGGGGCTGGAGTGCGATTAGTCGGGATCAGGGCTTGGACCTCTTCTGCACGATCAGAAGTATGAAAGTATGTGCGTGTATGCGCATGTGTGCGTGTGCACATGTGTGTGCGTGCATGTGCGTGCGCGTGTGCATGTGCGTGCGTGTGCGCGTGTGTATACTTCCTATGCCTGTGCAGCCTGAGAAGCAAGCCCACGTACCGTGTCTGAGTGGGGGGCTTGGCGGTGCTACCCGGGTAGCTGTATGTCGCCGAATCCCTGTGTAGCACTCACCACGTCTGTGTGTCAGCCTGTCCCCATGGATGTGTGTCACCGAGTCACACTCTGAACCCGAGAGGCAGGGAGGGTGTTGAGGGAACGTCTGTGAGCTTGCAGATCTGGGGATGTCTGTCAGGGTGTGGCTCAGAGGAGGGGTCCATGTGTGTCACCGTGTCCCATCCCGCAGGGCATGAGTGGCCAACAGTCTCCAGGTGTTCCCAACACTCTGAGTGTTCCTGTTAAGGCTGGGGGTGCCCAGGTGTTCTGCACATGACCGTAGCCTACAGGATGTCACAAATTGTGTGTGCAAACAGGAGTCCAGATGTTTCTGTGTGTTAAACTGGAGGGGGGCGAACATGGGTCACGAGACCATGGCACGGTGTTAAATGCTCTGCGTTGACGGTGAGTGAGGGTGGTGGTGTGGGTCTCAATGACTGCCTTTCTCCCCACCCCTCCCGGGGCCCCTCTCCCCGGGCCACTCCACAGGCCCTGGCTCCCGGCTCCCCTTCCCAACCTCTGTTGGCAGGACTCCCGTTCACAGAACGAGCCCAGGGCCCCACTGCGGGGATGCTTCCCCACCCTGGCACCAGGCCGGGTGCAGGCCCTCCGAGTGCCCGGTGGCCTCCCTCAAGAAGGGGGCCTGGCATGTGCCTGGGAACGGGCATGCTCGCCCCCTGGCGGCAGCGATGGAGAATGCGCCGCCCCAGCCCCAGGAACTCGGAGGAACCGTTTAGGCTGCGTCTTCCCCAATCAATCATTCCACCTCCATCTACTAAGTGCCAGTTCTGGGCCACGCATTGTTCTAGGCCCCCGAGATTTAGAGGCGAACAAGGCTGACTTGGCTCAGGCCCAGTGGGGAAGACAGACCATAAACTCACACAGGGAGCGGTGGCGCCTCTGGGGGTGATAAGAGCAACATTTCCAAGCGAGGAAGGGACCTCGCTGCTGCTTGCGAGGCAAACGCCGGACTTCCAGTCCGGCTCTGCAGCAGCGCGGCTGGGCAAGCCAGCCTGAGGGGTGTCTGCTGGGTCTGGCCCCTGGGAGGACCTTAGGACAGGTAGAAGTCACGCGGCACCTCTCGCGTGACTTCCTTTTCCAGAAGGCCAAAGGTGGGAGGCAGCGTGAGGGAGGGGCGGCGCTGAATCCCGACGCTCGCACAGGTCGCGCTGTTCTTGCCAGATTACGCCTGTTTCCCTCTGGCTGGGGCTGGGGGTGCTTGGTCCTTGGTCCATTCGGACACAGTCGATTATTCCCGAGAGGATGAGTCAATGAGCGCTTCTGTTTTGGAGGATGGCAGAATCCCGAAGCTCCACAGAACCCGGTGTCCCAGCTCTTTGCCCTGTACTAAGCCGCTTTCCCTGAGCAAGCCTGTTTGCTCATCTGTAAAATGGGGGTGAGATCAGACCTAGATGGGCCTCTCATTGCCTGCCCTGCTCAGAGTCCCCACCCCCAGATGGTGACCCTCGATCATGCTGAGTTACCTGGCCTCGGCCCCTGACCAAGCACAATGTCTTGAGAAGAAAAACCAAAAGGCTCAGTAGCAGGCAGGGCCCAGCAGTGCTCTGAGAAGCCACTGCTGGGGGGTGCTAAATTCCCAGAGCCTGGAACTGGGACTGAGCACAGTAAGGGATTAGGAGGGGCTTGCAGAGGCCCCCAAGGAAGGGGCTCAGAAGCCTCTGCCTGTCCCAGTTCCCATGAGACCAGCTCCATATCCGGGGTTCTCTGAGCACCCCTGGCAACCGTTCTAGGTTTTCCTCTGGAACTGAACTTGAGACATCCTGTGTTTGGTTCCCAGAACCCAGGCCCCCACTTAACCTCCCAGCTCCCCACCTCATTGCCCTTCACTCTTATTTATCAAACTCCAATCAGGGGACGGCATTTATTGAGTGCCTATGCAGGCACCATGGGGTGGGGGGGTGGATAGGGAGGAAAGACATACAAAAGGGGAGACTCCCTACCAGCAAGAAGCTTAGAGTTGGGGGTGGAAGTGGGGAGGTAAGAGCTGCTGGTGGTCCTAGAGAAACATTTGGGAGCCCTGCCCCCAAATTTGGTGGTATCTGTCTCTGGACTGTCAGAAATCCCAATGTCCAGGATTTCTACCTTCCAGTTGTCATGTCTGTCTCACATGTGGGCCGATGTCCCTTTGTGCTCAGCACCTGAGGGAGTGCCCCAGAGACTGGCTGGGGTCCTCCTTCCATCAGGGGACAGTTCCTTCCCAGGGAGTGATACCCCTGGAGTTTGCTTCACCCAGGTCCCCGACTCCAAGGGAGCTGAGGGCCGGCGGTGCTGGCCCCCCGCACTGACCCCAGGTTGCCGGGTGGCTGCAAGAGCACGGGGCCTCTGACCACCTGCCGCGCTGCAGCCCTGGAGATGCCCTCGCCCCTCGGAATTACCCACTGGCCACTTCCTGGGCCACGCGCACCCCCTTGTGGTAATTGTTGGCATTTTCTTCGCTCCGTTGGATCCCCGCTCTAGGCCCTGCCTTGGGGCTGAAGGGCCCTTAGGGTTAATTTATCGGTGGTTTAGAATAAAGGGCGCTTAGTTGGAGTCTGACACCTGGTTTGGGCGGGGAACCTGCAATGGCCGGCTGTGCGATCGGTATCTTAGGAGTCTCTTTCCCAAACCTCAGTGTGTAGTAAGCCATGCCCAGCCTCCAGAAGCTCTTGTGAGGTCCAGAAGGCTTCAGTGCAGAGAAACTGGGGGACTCGGGGGAGAAGGCAGGGCGGCAACTGCACCCTCTCTTTCCAGGACACTTAAGTCTGGAGCTGCCAGTCCTCCAGCTGGGCTACGGCTGGCCTGGGCCTGGGCTCTGAGTCGTTGTTGGCTCCCTGAATCCTCCCAACACCCAGGAGCAGGTGAAGCCTTTCAGAGCCTTGAAGGCCCCAGCCAGGAGGGGTTGCCAGAGGCTGGGCTCCTGTTGGGGTTGTCCCCTGCTGGGCACACTCAGCACTGAAGGCTGGCTGGCCTCTAGCGGGGAGGGAAGGGAGAGAGGCAAAGGGCCTGAGCCCATGGTTTGGGGTCCCTCAAAGCCCCTCAACTTGATTCCAGTGTTCCAGACGCAGCCAGGCCAGGCACGCACGACCCCTGCAGGTGTGATCACAGAGCTAAGTGTCAGATGGAGGTGGTGGCAGACACAGGAGCAGCCTGGGGTGGGGAAGCCTGCGAGGGGTGGGGCTGACGGCTCTGAAAGGCCTTCCCCGCAGGCTCAGAGTTTTCTGTCCCAAATGACCCTTCTGACCACTTCCTGCTACTCCTCTGCTGCCCGGCTTCCCTCAGCCTCTGGCCCCCCTGGCTGAGCCGGGGCCCCCCTGGCCCTCTCCGCAACGGTCTCAGACTCTCCCCTGCTGTCCCCAGGATCAGCTTTGACCTGGATGTCCCCATCTCCCCCGCCCCCCTTCTCCTCCTCCCTGCCTCCTGCCTCTAGCTCCCCGCTGCTGTCCTCTGGTGAGGTCCCAGGTGAGGCCCCCTGGGTCTCAGGCCGCTCCGCCCTGCGATAGACAAGGTAGCCAGTTGCGGGGAGCCTGTGGGCCAGGGCTCCAGGGGGCAGACGGTGGTAGCCCTGCTCCTTGTACAGGAAGAGGCCAAATGTGTTAGGCTGGGTCACTCGGAATTTGGTGGCACAGAGCTGGTTCAGGGTGGCAATCGAGGCCCCTGGGGGCACAGCCAGGGTCTTGGAGGTGCAGCCACTGCTGGGGTCCTGGTAGGCTACTCGGAGGAGGTGCTGTGTAGGAGGAGAAGCAAAGCAAGAGCTCAGTCCTGCCTGGTCTATATCTGGCTGCAAAGCTTGAGGTCCCAGGGTAGGCTTTGTAGGGACAGGGTGCGGTGGTATAAATCCAGGGATACAGCCAAGAGACAAAAGCTTTTTGGACAAGGGATGCTACAAGCGGGGCTCTGAGGAAAGGTGAGATCTGCCTTGGCTAGTGAGTCAGAGCTGCAGGCTGGCAGGAAGGGTGGCCCCAGCAGCTCTCCGGAGCCTGACAACCCTACTCGGAACCTTCCCCCGTGCCCTAAGCACTTGTCCTGCATTCACTCATTTCATCCACACATCGACCCCAGGAGATAAGTCCTGTTGCCTCATTTTATAGATGAGGATATCGAGGCACAAAGAGGTTACGTGACTTGCCCAAGCTCCTGGAAATAGAAAGTAGCAGAGCCAGGATTTAAAGCCGGCATCTGGCTACAGGGTCTAAACTCTTAACCAAGGCTAGGAAGGGTCCCTTGACTGGATGAGAGGAGAGTGAGGGGAGCACGGGCTGGGAGCCTCACTCCAGGGGAGGGCAGAGCCCCAGTTGGGGGCCGGAAGCCAGGATTTGGGGCTTGAGCTTGCCACCCGTGTCCCTTTCCCCCTCCATGTCATGTCTCCGTTTCCTCATCTGTAAAATGGGGTAATAACGGTCCTAATTTGAGTTTCTATCAAGCTGCAGGGCTGAGCCCCTAGAGCACATGGATCCCTCTCGAGAAAAGCTAGGCCTGGACGTCCACACAGGATGCTGCTTCTGTGACAGGGTGATGTAGGAGTAGCCTCTCCCCTGCTAGGTCTCACTAGGAAAAGGAGAGGACTGTGCAGGATGGTGCCAGAACCCCGCCACCCCCACCGCGCCCCAGGGGCCGGGTGGTTCAGGGTGGCTGACGTGGAGGCCCTGTTACCTGGGAGCTGTGGGTGGCGGGCAGGCGGCGCTGCTCCCAGAGGCTGAGGGAGCGCTGTAGTTCCTGTGAGGGGCTCAGGGGGAGGGTGTGGGCCTGGTCCAGGCCACTCAGCAGGGCCAGGCTGGCCGAGAGGCTGGTCAGATAGTAACCGCCTGGGACACAAGGGGAAGAATGCAGCTCAGGCTGAGGGTAGGGGACACTTGGCCACCCCCCCACCACTTCCTGGGGGCCATGCAGCCCCTAAGCACCCAGTCCCACACAGACAGGGAGGTGGCACGGGGAGGCGCTCCCTCACCCTCTCCCGTGAGCAGGCTGGGCTCCAGCAGCTCCGACATGTACTCGGCCTCCAGCAGCAGCTCGGGAAGGTCGCACTGGGCCAGGACAAGGCTTAGCAGCGGGAGGAACTCGTCCGCCCCTGCGCCCTCCCCTGGGGGGTGGTAGAGGAGGAAGCTTCAGACTCCTCTGGGGCCCCAGGGTCGGGTGTCCACTCCATGTCTCAGTGACCCTTCCTTCCACCTGCTGGGCCTGGGGTGATGTGGTCTCTATGGCAACCACAGACAGGGGCTGGGGAGAGGATGCTCTAGTCTCTGGGCCTCGGTTGCACCATCTCTGAGATGGGAGTGTTGGACCCATCCCCGCCTCCTGCTGTGCCATTCTGGAATCTCTGGGGGGCCTGCCTCTGACTGGGCAGGGGGGGCAGGAGGGGGCGTACCCGCGTGGGTCCTCAGGGCTGTGTAGAGCAGCTTGCAAGCCTGCAGGAGCCGCTTGACCTGGGCGCTGGGAGAGTAGGCCCGGAGCAGCTGCAGCAGCTTCTGGCGCACCTGCTCCATCTCCACAGGGGAGGGCAGGCTCACGTGGGACCCGAAGGCTCCAGGGCCCTGGGCCCGGGCCAGGCGGAGGCCTTCAGCCAGGCGGCCCAGGGAGCCATTGGCGGAAAGCCGGCGCCGCAGGCGGGCCGCCAGGATAGGCCGGAGAGGCTTGAGCACGGAGCGATGCAGCGACTTCTCCAAGATGTGTTCTGCGGAGGAGAGGCGGGCAGGGTCAGGGACGTGAGTAGGGGCCCCCGGGACGGGGCTGTAGTCAGGGAGAGAGAGGGACGAAGAGGAGGAGGAATCTCGGTGAGACGGGAGAAGAGCGGGAGAGAGGCGGGGAATGGGAAGAGCTGGAGTTAACGGGGGAGGGGAGAGGTGACCTGAGCCTGTGGAGCCCGGCCCCGGGGTCTCACCCAGTCTCTCGGGCGGCAGCAGCTTCTCAGGGCCCAGCTCCGCGCTCAGCATGGCCCGGGCCCGGCTCAGCGCCTCTCGGACCCCCTGCAGCTCCCGGGGCTCAGGGCCAGCCCGCACCTGGGTCAGTAGGTCCTGCACTAGCTGGCCCACAGCCGTGTGTCGGTCCTGCGTCAGCGCCGAGGCTGCTCGGCCCACCTTCCGCTCGGGTGCCAGCAGGGAGCAGAAGGCAGCGCTCATGGACCGAAGCAGGGGCCGCCGGCGGCCCAGGCAGGGGGAGGTCGCTGGGCTTCCCCGGGAACCCGGCACCCCCTCCTCTTCCGAGCTGCTGGGGGAGCCGCAGTCTACCTCCTGGAGGGAGGGCAGGGGGGGGAGGCTGGGCCTGGCGCCCCCTGGCACACGGTACCCCACTGAGCTCTCCCTTCGCAGAAGCTGGCGAGGGGGTAAGCTTTCTGTCTGGTTGGGGGCTGCACCTGGCAGCACGGGGACTGGGGGAGGTGGCACGGCAGGTGGTGACAGAGGACTGGAAGTCTCCGTGGACACACGCACTTTGAAGCTCCTCTTGAATTTCTCCCGCTTGGTGGGGCCCAGGTCCCCTGGGAACAGGGGATTGAAGAAGCACAGGGCGGCTCCTGTGCCCTGGTCCAGCTCTTGCGGGGACCGGGGCTTCAGCCGGGGCAGCAGCTGGCCTTCAGATGGGCCCGGCTGAGCCTTGGTGTTGAGGGAGGAGCTCCAGAACTCTAGGGAAACCAATTGGGGCCTCAGGGAGGTTTGGGGAGGGTGCCATGTGCCCGTATGCCTTCCCTTTTCTTCTTGGCCTCAGCTTGTCTATCTGTGCAATGGGCAGCAGAAGAGCCCTTACCAATGCCCAGATGGGAGATGGCTTCGAGTTCCTTGTGGGTGGCTGCCTGGCAGATGGCTCTGGGGAGCTGGAGTGGGACGAGAAGGATGTCCCTGAGGCCAGAGAGGGAAACAGAAAGCCAGGGGTGTGAGGGATGCTCAGGGCTCTGGGGGCTGACAGGACCTGCAGGGGTTGGGAGGACAGACTGTCCCAGGGAGCTGGGACCAACGGACACCAGCCACCCTGTGGCCAGGCTCACCGGGTATGGCAGTAGGCGCAGATGAGCTGGACCAGGTCTGGGAACATGAGCTCTGAGCCCTCCAAGGAGACGCCTGAGAGATGGAAAGTGCGGTTGTTCTCTGGGAAACACCCCTGCCGCCCGGCCCTGACGGCTTCCAGCCCCTTCCCCCCCCAGGCCAGTCCCGCTCACCCCCAGGGCTCTCCTGGATGTAGTGGCTAGAGACAAAGGAGGAGCCACCGGCCTCGGGCAGCCGCACGCACAGGGCTTGGCACCCGCGAGTGTTAGATTTCCGCACCAGGAACGTCTGCAAGGGACAGGGGTCGCAGGCTCGGCACCTCCGTGTCCAGCCTCTCCCTCTCTCCCCCCACCGCCCCCGCCGGCCGGTGCTGGGGTCAGGGGCACGACTCACCCCCGGGGGCTCGGTCCTCAGCACGTGCAGTGCGGCCGCCGCGTTGGCCCGCAGCTGCAGCCACACGGGCCGCGTGAGCAGCAAGCGCTCCCGCAGGCTCACGGTGCGCCCAGGCTGCTGGGGCCCGCCCGCCTGCCGCCCACTGGCCCCCGGCACGTCGTACGGCGGGTCCTCGGCTGGCCTGCGGGCGGGCGGCAGACTTGAGCAGGGCATCAGGGGGTGGGACCCTTGCTTCACCCTCTCCCCCTCCTCTGCCCTGGGACGGACCCTGCTCTGCCACCCCTCCCCGCCCCACCAGGCTGCCCTTCCAACTTCACTAACTTTTCTCTCTCCGGGCGCCCAGGTGCAAAGTTGGACAGGCTGGGGGCTCCGAGAGGTCCAGCTCCTGGCTCCCCAGGGGTTTCCATGGCTGGGAGCTCCTTTGGTTTCTCCCGGTTTCTCCCAGGACTCAGGAAGGGAATCCAGCCCCCGAGGCAAGAGCGCTCACATTCCCGGCGGTGAGTAACACTTCCTGAGGGCGGTTCGCCCTGTCACGCCCCACCAGTTAACTCTTGTGTGTCCACTCAGCCCGGGCCGAGCCTGCTTCCTCTCTGTTCTGGGTCCAGCATCAGGGGGCAGGGGTCCTGTGCGTGCAAGCGCCCTTCCTAGAGCCCCAGCTGTAGGGCTGCCACCTCCACATGGTGTATCACGGAGCCTTACCGGCCTCCTCAAACCACACAAGCAGGCAGGAAGGGGTTAAGCAGGGCCCATCTGGGTCCCCACAGGCCCCAGTTTGGCCCCCGGTCACCTTTAAGTCTGTGGTCAGTGGCTCATCTGTGCGTGGCCCTGGGGTCAGCCCAGTGGGAGAGCACCCCCTACTGGTCACAGATGACTCAGTCCTGAGCCTAACTTGGGTTTTGAGATTTCAGGTTGCCATGGAGAAAGGATGCTGTGTCTCCATGGAAACTAACCCCTTTCCTTAACTGAGGTTCTGGGGGTGGTTCTAACACGCGGCGCTGAACGGGGGGGGGGGGGGGTTGGTTGTGAGGTCGTCAGCACACAGGGTGCCGCCAGCTGCCTCCTACGCACACAGGCCCTGCCAGCCTGCCTTACCAATCCGCCAAGGGACTGGGGCAGGTGCAGACGTGACCCAGTCTCCCAGCCCGGAGCACATAGCTGCCTGCCCCACCCCAGGACACATGGTCTGTCTGTGCCACGTGTTGCTTCAGACTTGGCTCAGGAGCCCTTGGTCGGCCAGGGCTCACTCCCCCACCTCTGGGAGGTGTGGTGGGCGAGTCCCCCCTGCCCCTCCCAATACCCCAACTCAGAGTAGGTTGGCTCCTGCCCGGTAGTGAGGGGAGGTACCAGGGACTCCAGGAGAGCCCGCCTGACTCAGGCACTCCCCTGGGGAGCCCTGATTCTCTTGCAAGGTAAATCAGACACACACAGGTCACGCCAGAGTCCCAGGAGAGATTTTAATTCCAGTCCCTGCAATCTGGGAGACACCAAGAACCTCCTTGAGAAGACCCGGGGAGCCTGCCTTCTCACCTCCAACAACAGCGAGGGGAGACAGGCCCCCAAAATATAATGTCTGGCTCAGAGTTCCCACAGAGTGGGGCCCAGCTCACTGGCTCAGCAACTGGTCCAAGGACAGCAGGAAGGATGTTGCTTTGGCTTAAGATGAGCCACATCTTCTTTGTCTAGGAGGGCACCAAGGAGGCTGCTCTTTGGGAGGGGGAGGTGGTGCGCTCACTGGGGATGGAGGAGACAGTCTTGCCTGGCTAGGGCAGCTCTGGGCCACAGCTGTGCAGGCCTCCGAGGAGGGCAGAGGGGTCCGGACCAGCGACAGCTGGAGGGGAAGGTCCAGCAGCAGCACCGGGGAGCTGGCTGGACAGACCCCGAGGGGCTTGTCAGTCTGCCTTCCCATAGCAGGAAAATGCGAATCCTGGCTTTGCTGACAGCTGCCCCGAGGGGCCCCTTGGCTCTGAACAGCATGGTCATGGTCCTAAGGAAGATGCACTGCAGGTGAAAAGCTGAACCCAGAGGGGAACACCACTGCCTATGGGGGGCTGAGAGGAACAGCCTCAGGCTGGCCCAGGGCAGCTCTACAGGCCCAGCATTCCAGCCCTCCCTGACCAGTCCCGGGTGCAGGGAGCTTCATCCCCCAGCCCCATCGACCTAGAGCTTCCCTAGCCCACCCCGGCAGCTCCCACTCCCCAAACCATTCTAACTGGGGCCACTGATCTGACATAACCACTGCCTCCTTCTGGGCTCTTTTCCAGGACGCTGGGCTGGGGGAGGGGGTGGCAGGAGGCAGAACAACTCCCGTGGTTCTTACCATCTGCTTTTCTCTTCTGAGGGGACACAGCTGCCCTGGCCTGGGTGGGTAAGAAGAAAAGCCCCCCTTGAGAGCCTGCCTCCAGCTTGGCAAGTACCCTCCTCCACATCAGTTTCCCTGGGGTGGGGGCGCTGTTGGGTCAGTGCAGCATGGAGATGGGGGGGGCATAAGACCCTTTCTAGGCAAAGCTCTGATGTGGTCCCCTGACAGACACCAGGCCAGCCCAGCCCAGAACAGCTGCCTTCCCTCCCTCCCATCCCATCAAAACCTGCCCTGGAAGGAGGAAGGGGCTGACACAGATTAAAAGGACCCTCCTGCAGGGAAGCCTCAGGCCAGCGCCTGGGTGGCTCAGTAGGTTAAGCATCTGACTCTTGATTTCTGCTCAGGTCAAGATCTCAGGGTCATGAGATCGAGCCCCACATTAGGCTCTGTGCTAGGAGTGACCCCTACTTGGGATTCTCTCTCTCCCTCTGCACCCCGCCCCCCGCACCACTCGCACACTCAAACACATTCTCTTCCTCTCTAAAAAAAGGGCAATGCCAGGGAACCTGGGCTAAAGGCAGGAGGTGCTGAGGGCTGAGCAGAGCTCCCAGGCCCTCAGGAAGCCCAGGCGTGGTGAGCCCACAGAGACCAAAGCTGGTGTCAGGGATGGGGACCTGCACGAGGGAAGCAGGGGCCCTGGCCCCACCTTTTTGATAGCCGTCCAGTCCTCCAGGATGTCGATCTCCTGCAGCATGTACACGATGTAAGGACCTGCAATGGGGGTCAAGGAAGCAGGAAGGCCAGTGGAGGGGACAGGTGTCACAGCGGGGAGGGGGCTGAGGACCCAGGTTAGAGCTCAGGTTCTGTCTCCTCCCTCTTGGCTCCCAGGTTCTTGGGGCAGGGCCTGTGGCCTCTCCATGAGTCCGTGGGGGATACTGAGCCTCACCCCTACCTCCCTTCGGCTCCCCCTCCCCCTCTCTCCAGTGTAAAGGTCAGGAGGTGAAAACCCAGCCCACCCACTCAGGGACCTTGCTCCCTCTACTCCCTGTCCCCTTCCTGTCCCTTCATCTGGCCCCTTCTACACACAGATTTCAGTCTCTTCCATCCTGGAGACAACCCTCCTTTGGTCTCCCACTCCCATCCGGGGACCATCTGCTCTGTCCTCCTGGACTCTGTACCTGATGTCTCCATGCCCTCACCTCCCATTCACCCTCAAGTCCTCGCAGCCCAGACACCTCCCTCCCTGCCTGACCCGACTGCCATCACTAGGTGACCAGTGTCCTGAGAGCCTGATGGCCGCAGAGTACCCGGGGGTGGGGGTGGAGGGCGTGCAGATTCCGTTCCAGTCTGTGCTGGGCGCTGCCAGGAGGGATGAGGGCTCAGCAGGCCCTGAGCTGAAGGGGCTCACGCCTAAGGTGGGGCAGGGGGCAACTACAGTATGGGATGTGGGTGCCCCAGTTTAGGCCACAGGGGTGCAGAGGAGAGAGAAGGCACTGCCATTGGGGAGAAACCAGGAGAGGCTTCACAGAGGAGGTAACATGTGAGACAAGCCCTGACCAGGCACAGATAGGCAGCACAGCTTTCCAAGAAGAGGGTGGAAAGCGAGAGCAGGCGGAGGAGGGGGTGGTGGTAGGAAAGTCTAGGACCTGTCAGGGATGTTGTGGGAAAGTCAGAAGAGCCTCGAAGAAGACTTCGCTCAGCAAGTTAGGGGGAGTCACTGAGTGGACACTTCTATTTCTCTATGATCCACACGGCCCAGCAGAGACCCAGGGCGTCACAGAAAATTCCCGACAGTTGGATTTGCCTAATGTGTCTAGCGTGACTCCGCCTTCCATGTCCCTCTCCACCCTCGCCTCCCTTAACCCTGATGTCCTGCCCGGTTCAGGCTGCCCTGGGTGGAAGGATACCAGAAACGAGAGGAGCCTTCTTCCTCTTGCTGGCTGGCAGGGAGTCCCAGGTCTTTGCGCTGCTTCTGGCGTGCAGTTTGTCATCCCACCACTCTGTGCCCCCAGAGCCAGAGTCAGGATCAAGGTGCTGACCCTCCCAGGACACCCCGCCCTTGCAGCTGTGTCCCTCACAGGAGCCGGGCCAGCCCTTCCGCCTCCTCTCCCTCCCAGGGCGGTGGAGAGCACCCCGGGGGCCGGGGGCATGGAAGCTGAGGTCAGGGCTGGATGGCATGGTTGTGCGAGCCTGGGGGAGGGGTCCCTGTACTTTTGTCAGCCCGGTTTCTTCATCTGTTTAGTGGCCAGTGGGCCTCCCTAGGACCCCCTACGAACACAGGCGCTGTGGACACAGGGGGCTGTGGCTGTTGTAGGTGTAGGGGTGTCAGAATGGCACCTCCTGTTCTGGAAAGAGAGCGGGGGCCGAGGAGGGCAGGGGGACCCATTCTTGCCGAGCCTCCACTGCGCGCCAGGTCCTGGGCTGGGTCCTTTCTGTGCCTGGCTCCCTGTGGGCCCCACAGTGACCCCATGAAGCGGACTCCCCAACATGCTCCCCGGGCAGGCAGAGCAGCAGACGGGGTGCGCACGGGGAGAGCGGCACCTAGGGCAGCCTCACCAGAGCTGATGTCCAGGCTCTGGCGGTCCTCCTCCAGCCTCTGGATCCGCTCCTGCAGCTCCCCCTGCAGGGTGTCGTAGAGCAGCAGCTTCTCACTCTGGAAGGGGCGGAGCCGCTCAGCGGGGCGGCGGGGACAAGCCACTTCCGCTCGCCATCCCCCCGCCCCCCACCCCAGCACCCAGTCACATTCACCTCCAGGTGCTGTTTGGCTCCCTGCAGCTCACACTCGTACTTGTTCCGGATCACGTCCAGACAGAAGCCCTTGTAGATCCCTAGTGATTGGGGGGGGAGGGAGATGGGAAGCCCTGCTTGGCCAGGGACCCAGGTGTCCAAAAGGGGGAGCCAGGAGCAGGGCCGGTCAGGGCAGGGATGAGAAAAGCAGGGAGCAGAGAGCCAGGGGCTCTGGCAGAGGAAGAGGTAGGTGGCCTGGGGGCTGCCCTAGAGCACAGGACAGCCCACAGACCTGCCACCTGAATGCGGATCTTGAGGCTCCGCTGCAGCCCCCCCAGAGGCTCTGTGTACTCAGGTGCTCTCTCAGCCCCCACTTCCTCCAGCCGCACCCTCAGCTGACTCAGCCGTTCCCTGAACAACCTGGGAGGGAAAAGGCGTGTGTGCCTATCAAACACGTGGCCGAGCGCCCGGCACTCCCCAACCCTTGACCACCCCTGCCCCGCACCAGGCCGGCTGCCTCCTCACCCTGGGTGCCGGGAGACCCAGCCCTAGACGCCCCACGCTCACTTCTCCTTTAGCTCCGAGAACTGCTTCTCCAGGTCCAGCATCTCGTTGACGCACTCGCTGCGACGCCGCTCGTAGTCCTCATCGTCCATCTCTAGGACAAGAGGCCAGTCAGCGCTGGCTGAGGAGGAGCGGCTGGGCACCCGCGTGCACCATGTCGGGGGGCTCACCTGAGCTCTCCTCCTCTGACTCAGTCTGGCTGCCGCTCCGCTCCTCCTCACTCTCTTCCTCCTCCCCATTCATCTCGGCAGGCGAATCGCCCTCTGCTTCCATCTCCTCTGTGTCTTTGCTTGGAGGCTGGACGGGCATCTGCGCTCTGGGAGAAGGAGGGGAGCCATCACTTATCATTGTCCTCAGTTCCGAGCAGGAAAGTGGCCATGCGGGGAGTCAAACCAGGCCCTGTCTGCGCATCTCCCAGAGGCCTGGGAGCCATGGAAATGCTCCCGTCCTGGGACATTGCTGGTGATCCCGATCTGGGGAATGCTGGCCAAGGCGACCGTCTGTAAGATGGGAAACAGCAAGGATGGGCTCCCCCACTGCCTCTGGGACTGGGCGCACACTTGTGAATGGGGCATTTAAGGCCCTGCACAGACTGAAGTACTGGGCCAGCGCTTTCACCCTACCATCTAAGGGTCAGTCCTTAAGTACACCAGTCCTTCCTCCTCTCCACCCCTTCCTGTTGATCCTTCCACCTGGAAGGCCCTCCACTTCTCTTCCTGAGAACACTCAGCAATCCTCTCACTGTCTCGCTGTGCTCCGGGTCAACGCCCGTGTCCTTCTGCTTTCTCTGGAGCCTCATGCTACCAGTACCCCCTTCTCCACTGTTTCTCCAACGCTCCCTCTTGACAGCTCCTGCCCAGGAAACTTCAGATGTGTTCAGGTTATTGTCCCCCATTTAGAAATAGCAGAAACACAAAACTTCACCCTATTCCACTAAACCACTCCCCATTTCCCACCTCACAATGACACTTTTCAAGGCTCTGGCTGTTCCTATTCTTTCACCTCCCAGGTGTTCCATTCCATTTCTCTATGATTGCCCTCGGCTGACATGAATCATGTGGCGTTAGACGACCTCCTGGTGCCCAATGCCAGTATTCTTTAGTACTTCTCTTAGTTGACTTCTCGGCAACAATAAACACTATTAGTCATTCCTTCTTTTATTTACTCATCTAAGATTTATTAAAGACCTAATATATGCCAGATACCATCAGACACTACAGTAGAGACTGGGCATGAGGGGGCAGAGAGTCTCTGACCTCAAGGAGTTTACAGCTTCCTGGGAGAGAGAGGCAGAGAAGTAGACCGTACTGTGGTGTGACAAGGGTTAAGAAGGGTGGGGGGGCATATGGGAGAGGCATCTAACTGGAACCCGGAGCTTGCTCCAACAGTGAGGGCTTTCAGTGAGAAAGATCCTTGCTGCAGCAGCAGCATGGAGGGCTCAGACAGATGAGCTGAGGTGGCCAGGGAGGGAACATTCCAAGCAGAGTGAATAGCATGTGCACACACTCCAAAATGAGAGAAGGAGCAGGGGTGGGGGCACATGAGTCTAAGCCTCAGAGAGAAATCTGGGCTGCAGAGATCTGGTCATCGTTTAATATAGAGTTCTTCAGGCCTTGGGAGAGGGCGCAACCAGCAAGGCAGAATGTGTGGAGTGAGAAGAGGTCCATGATGGAACTCCCAGGGCCACCAAAGGGGCAGGTGATGAAAGCCCTGCAAAGGAGAAGGAAATCAGCAAGAGGCAGAGGAAGAGAAACTCAGTCGTGGGGAGAAAAAATTTCAGAAGGAAGGATGGTCACAGTGCCAAATGCTGCCAAGAGATCAATTAAGAGGAAGACTAGGGCGCCTGGGTGGCTCAGTTGGTTAAGCTACTGCCTTCAGCTCAGGTGATGATCCCAGGATCCTGGGATCGAGTCCCGCATCGGGCTCCCTGCTCTGCAGGGAGCCTGCTTCTCCCTCTCCCACTCCCCCTGCTTGTGTTCCCTCTCTCGCTGTGTCTCTCTCTGTCAAATAAATAAATAAAATCTTAAAAAAAAAAAAAAAAGAGGAAGACTAAACGGTCCTCCCAACAGTTAATCTTTCCGCCTCCTGGAGGCTTTGATTTCACTGTGATGTTCTTCCAACTTCTCTGGGCACGGTTCTGTAGTCTTTAGATCAGTGTAGACACCACTCTCTCCAGGAAGCCCTACTGTTTACATCTCCTCTCTATTTGCCCATCTTCACGTCTGTCTGTCCAAACAGGCTGTAAGCCTCACCAGGGCAGGGTATCTGTACTTCACTCACCCAGCACAGTACTTAACTTCACGACTGGCGGCCGTGCAAATACAAACTAAACAAAGCACACTTTTTCAGGCAGGCTTTTACTTCCTGGTACCTTCCAGGGTACCCCAGGACCCTGTAGTGGTTGCAAATCCAAAGTATTCTGTTACCTTTCCTTGCCACAATTCGAGATGTGTAAAATAACTGGCTCACGGCGCAGCTTAGTCGCATTCCTCAAGGATTTCATCAATGATCTGAATCTGACCTGAAAACCTCAGTTCTCCAAACCAGCCTCATCTTTCCCATTCTCAAGCCCGAGTTCCTGCAGTTCCCCAAATTTGCAATTCCTCTTCATTGTTAAATATATATATATATATATTTACTTTTGTCTCCAGCTGTCTCTGATTCTACTGAGTGAGCAAAATTAAATCACAACCTCCCCTCCTTACCCCGGGCGCAAAAAGAGGATAACCACCGCTACTCTGAGTGTTGTAAAGATCGCAAGGAGTAAAAGATGGAAAAGGAAATTGTAAGGCGCTGGACACAAGCAATTTATATTTTTAGAAAGTCAGCATTTCGAGGGCAGACCTCTACGGAAGGCCGATTCTTCTCCCGCGAGAAAGCCAATCCAGACCCCTGCGCAGCGCTACGCGCCAGGACCCTCCCGCCCCGTTCCACTCGCGTCTGCGCCGGCGCCGCGGGCGGGGGGAGTCGCCGGCTCTTCGGCGGCCAGCAGGGGCCCCGCGGCGCCGCACGCGTCCGGCCGGTTAAGTCTCCGCTTCGGCCCTCACTGGGCCAGCTCCGGCCGACTGGCTAGAGACGCCGAACCAGGTGCCCTGAGGAGCGTTACGCACCGCGGGGAGGGGGGCCTCCGAGTTGACGTCTGAAACTCCCTGAGAGGTGCCCGCGTCTGCCGGGCTCCCGGAAACGTCGCTCCCGTCCCTCTACTCCGGGAGGCGGGGCCCGCCGCACTTCCGCATACGTTATCAGGAGGCGCCCGTGGTGGAGAGCACAATTGGACAGTTGGGGCGAGGCATGCTGGGATACCGCGAGGTCGGTCTCCATAGCAACCGGCCGAAATTCACGCAGGCCTTCAGCTGGTGGAAAAGACCCTAGTGGTTTCCTTGCTTTGCGGTCGGCTCCCTTTGGGCCGCAGCTACCTCCTTTTCCCCGTCCCCCCCGTCCCTCGTGTTCAAGGGAAGAAGCCACGACCCCACCCCCTGCCCGCCAGGTTCAGGAGAGTCATGGAGCCAGCTGTAGGTGTGAACACTCATTTATTTACACGTGGTCGTTGGTAGGCAAATAACCCAGCCCAACCTATTTGAGAACACAGATCTGGCAGAGAATCTGCAGATCCTTCCTTTCTCCAAAGCTCCCGAGGGCGGAGGCCTGGAAGAACCAGGAAGTTTAGGCTTCTGCCCAAAAGCTAAGAACTAAATTCAACGCCTTCACCTGACTTCTTTCCAAAAAGTCCCATTTTGTTAAGTACTCCGACTTCTCAGTTCTGCCCCGTTCATACTTTTCACTCTCCTACTGCCCACCCACCCCAGATTGTTAATAATAATAACAATAATACTGTAATAATATTAATAATACTTCACATTTGTACGAAGCTTACAGAATGTGTTCACATATAGCATCTCATCTGAGCCTCCCAACAGTTCTGTGAGGTAGGTATTTTCACCTCCCTTTTTACAGACGGGATAACTGAGGCTCAGAGAGGAAATGGGATTTGCTCAAGGCCACACAGCTAGTTTGTGGTAAAGCTAGGACTTGATCCCAGCACCCCATATTCAAGTCCAGTGTTCCAACACCACAGCTACCACCGTAAAGTGGAGTGACATTTCTTACCCCTGTCAGGCCTGAGGGACGGCCTAAGGAGGGAAGAGGCTGAGACTTCTCTGACTAGGGGAGGGAAGGGCTCAGCAGTGACGAGGGGAGTCGGGGTACTTGGCCTTCAACTCCTGTTTGAACTGGCGGTAAAGGATCTTATTGTGCTGATTTTCGGCCTCCTTTTGGGGATGGAACTTCAAAGCTTCCTTGAAGCCCTTATGAACCAGGAAACCTTCGTTCAGCACCTCGAAATCAAATCCTGCCACGTGCAGCTCACAGGCCTGTTGGAGGAGAGACAGGTCAGTGAAGTTGGATGAGACTGCTAGGGCCGAGACTGACATCCCTAAAGCCTCTCTCCAGCATCCCCACTCCTCTGGAAGCATCCTGGATCTTCCACACCATCCAACCACTTCGTGAACTACGACTGTCCTGCCTCATTGCCTCCTTTCCATCCAGGACTACTCATAGCTCCCAGAGCCCACCACTCCTCCTGCCCCATTTCCCATGCCCTCTCCCTGGGCACCTGGCTGATGCGATTGAAGCCATACTGGCGAAAGCGCTCGTCGAAAGTGGGCACCTTGCCTCCGGCCACGTAGAATGGTTCCCAGGGGTCCTGCCAGGGCACCACATAGGCAGGCCTCAGCAAGCTCTCTTCTGGCAGGTTGACCCAGCGGGAGTAGTTGGTGGGCGCCTGGCAGGGCGTGCACAGCCCGTAATAGAAGGGCCGCACCTCGCCCACTTGGTAGAGCTGCAACAGCTCGTTCTTGTTCGTGGGCATACGGCGGGCTCGGCGGATCTCAAAGGCAGGCACCACCAGTGCTGTGCCTGCCCACTGCTTGCTCTGATCCAGCATTTCCCGCAGGCCCCTCCACAGCCCCTCGCTGGGCACCATGTCCACGTCGATTACCAGGGCATAGTTGGCCCCCTCACGAGCCAGATTCCTCAGCAGATTATTGGGATAGGAGACATTGGTGCCCAGCGCATAATTGATCCCGGGCTGGGCCACCCTGGCTAGCTTGTCAAAGACCTCCTGGCAGGACCGCAGCAGGGCAAACTCCCCCGGCTCCCGGGGATCGGGCACAGCGGCCTCATAGCGCGAGGGGCACACAAGGTGCATGGCGACCCTGGCGCGCATATCGGGGCAGTGGCTGCTCAGCGCGTAGGTCAGCACCGTGGCTAGCTGCGCCTCCTCCTTGGTGGCCGCGAACACCGACACGGAGAGCGGGCCCTCCCAGCGCTCCAACAGGCCCGACAGGTGCAGCAGGTTGTCCACGCTGGCGTGCGTGGCCAGGATCACGTCATTGGGGTCCATGGTGGTCTTCAGTAGGCCCCTGTAGACGCGGTAGTCGCCACTGGCGTCCAGGACGCCTCCAGAGGCCAGAGCGGTGCGGAGCTGCGCCTTGACCTGGTCCACGGACCGCGGGGACGGGGGAAAGAACTCGAAATACTGGTCTTGCTCCTCCTGCCCGTGTAGCCCGGACAGCAGCGACAGGTAGAGCAGCTGCAGCATCGCCACCAGCATTAGCGCGGCCAGAAGCAGCTGGTAGAAGGCGCACCGGATGGCGTAGGACATCTGCATGGCTCTCGGGGCTCCGAGCGCGCAGCAGGGACCACCGGGCCGCAGCCTTTGCCAGCCGCCGCAAGCCCGGATTTACTGCAGCCTGCCGAGCGCAGCCGAAGCGAGCCGAGGCGAGCCGAGCCTCGCGCAGCTTCCCCGCCCGAGCTGGCCTTGGGGCGCGCCAGCTCGCCCCCTGCGCGCGAGGAGGAGCTACTGCATGCACGGCCGTGCCGCGCTCTGCAAACCCTGAAAGTGCCCGCGGCCGCGCCTGCCGTGTTCCCGGGGATACACGCACCCCTCCCTCCCGATCAGTGTGCGACCCCCTGGACCAGGCGCGTCCTGAAACACCCGCGCGCTCGCCCCCGTCTTAGGGAGGGGAAACCGTGGCAGAACTCTGGTTGCAGCTTGGTGAAGGATGGCGTGGGTTCGCGGCTGCGGAGGGCGGGAAGGAACACAAAAAGTCCCTTTCTTTCCGCTGTCTCTCCCTCGGTCAGGTCCTGTGAAAGTCACACCGAAGAATGGATGGGGGGGTGGGGCGCCAGAAGGTGCGGGGAGATGAGAGATAAGGGCATATGGAAAAGGGCGCTCTACGTGGGACGAGGTGGCCGAGTGGTTAAGGCGATGGACTGCTAATCCATTGTGCTTTGCACGCGTGGGTTCGAATCCCATCCTCGTCGGTCGTGTTTTACACGAGGTGAGGGGGTGTACTTTTCTGCCTCCCGAGGAAGAGGGCCCAGAGCTCAGTGGCGCGAAGAAGAACCGAATTGGAATTCTGCCTGATGCCAAATGCGGAGCCAATATATTCCCTGCGGTAATTAGAGAAAACCCCCTCAGGAAGTGGTGGAATTTGGTAGTGCTGTGATGTTTGATCACTGAAATCATTACTCTATTCAGCCCACTGATTCCCTCCCCCTAGCAGTTCTCCCAGGGGGAGACCTTCTGTCCATCCCTCCACCCCCTACCCCCCAACATACACACATACACGTTTAAGCAGGAGGTCTAGAATATTCTAACACCAGCCAACATATACAGAAAGCGCTTAATAAGTGCTTGTGGAATAATTGATCCATGGGCACTTTAGAAGAAGAGAGGCTGTGGGGAAGGGCAGCTACTTCGACAGCTAAATCAGTTATATGTGATAACTATTTGAGCTCTGTGAATCTTGGGAAGGTGGTTTGGGGCAGACTGGGAAGAGCTTCCAATTGCTAGGGCAAGTTTTGCCCTCATCTTCATAGGCTGTAGGAAGCCAAGGTTGTTCTGTTTGTTTGTTTTAAAGCAGTTTTTTTTGTTTGTTTTGTTTTTTAAGAGAGAGAGAGAGCACAAGGAGGGGGGAGGGACAGAGGGAGAAGCAGACTCCCCACTGAGCAGGGAGCCCACGGAGGGGCTCAATCCCAGGTCCCTGGGATCATGACCTGAACCAAAGGCAGATGCTTAAGTGACTGAGCCACCCAGGCGCCCCAGGAAGTCAAGGTTGTTGAATTGAAGAGTGACCAGGGGACCTATATTCTGCAGCCCCAGCAATACCACATACTGAGCACTGCTCTGCGCTGGGGGCTGTGTTAGGCACGGGGGATGAAGCCTTGCAGGAGACTTGACAGGTGCTATCCTTGAAGGTTTTCACTGGTGACCTGTGCTGGGTGAGAGGAGAAAAATATGTGAAAATCCTTTTAGCACAGTCCTGGCAAACTGGAGGTGCAGACGTCAGATTTGGTGCTATCAGGGTCATCTTTGACTTGCTCAGTGTTGAAAATAACAATTTTGAATCACGTTAGTTGTTGGCTTTGGTGAATCAGGAGATTTCACATAAAATCCACATTTCCAACTTTTAAATTCTGAGAGATCTGGCAATGCCAGGCCTGCGTTTCCGCAGGGTGACAATTGGCCGGAACATAAAGAGTAGCTCACCCTTTGCAAATAGTTTTCTCTTGGCCAAGGTTTCAACACTACCCCTTCCCTGTTCCCCCTGGCCCCTGGGCATCTGAGTCTCATCTGCAGCACTCACACGATACCTCCCTCGGTCTGCCCAGGCACCTGCTCGCAGCGTCTTCTGCCTCCCACACACTACAGTGCTAGCCACGTAGCCGGCATCAGTGTGTGTTTGTTGATGAATGAATAAGAAGCTTCCGAAGTGTCCCCAGTGGTCGTAGCTTGAGGGGAGACTGGAAAGTAGTGATGGCCTCACCGAGGTGTCAAGATCAAGGAAAGCTACATGGAAGGTCCTGCCTGTTATTTGTGCAGAAGGGCCTGGCTGGGGAGCGACACTGGCTGGGATGGAGTGGAGCATAAGAGATTCAAAGACCAGAGTTGGGGGCACTTGGGTGACTCATTTAGTTAAGCATCTGCCTTTGGGTCATGATCCTGGGGTCCTGGGATCAAGCGCCACATTAGGCTCTCTGCTCGGCGGGGAGCCTTCTTCTCCCTCTCCCTCTGCCTGCTGCTCCCCCTGTTTGTTCCCCCTCTCTCTGTCAAATAAATAAATAAAATTAAAAAAAAAAAGAACAGAGTTGAAAACCATTAATAAGGGGTCTGCTTTCCACATACCTTACCCTCTGCATCTCTTCTACCTGGCCATTCCTGATTTATATCTTTTTGTACTAAATCTGTAATCCAGCGAGTAAAATCGTTCCCTGAGTGCTGTGATTTGCTGTCGCAAATTAATAGAATGCTGTGAGGGGGCTGCTGAACCTCTGATGTATAGGCAGTCGGTCAGGAGCACAGGTATCTGAAGGGGGGGGCGTCTTGTGGGACTGAGCCAGGAAGACGTGGGACCTGATGCTGTCTCCAGGTAGATGGTGTCAGAATTGAGTTGCATTGGAGGACACTCAGGTGGTGTCAGAGGGTTGCTTGGTGTGGCGGGAAAACCCACACATCAGAATTGGTATCAGAATTGTGTGTATAGAAATACAACTGAATTTTGTATGTTGATCTTGAATCCTCCAATTCTGCTGAATTTGTTTATTAGCTCTGTGTGTGTGTGTATGTGTGTATTCTTTAGGATTTTTTTTTCTGTATGTGTATGTATTATATCATCTGTGAATATGGACGGTTTTGCTTCTTCCTTTCCAATTTGGATACCTTTTATTTCTCTTTCTTGCCAAATTGCTATAGTTAGGACTTGCAGTGCAAAGTTGAGCAGATGAAATGGTAAAAGTGGGCCCTTTCCTGATCTTAGGGAGAGGTTGTCAGTCTTTCATCATCGAATATGACATTAGTCGTGGATTCTTCATAAATGTGCATCATCAGGTTGAGGAAATTCCCATCTATTCCTTGCTTGTTGGGTGTTTTTATCTTGAAATGGTGCTGGGTTTTGTCAGATGTTTTTTCTGCATCAGTGGGGATGACCATGTGGCTTTTCCCCTTCATTCTATTAATGTGGTGTATTACATTAATTGTTTTCTGTATGTTGAACCACTGCATTCTGGAGTAGATCCCGCTTGGTCGTGGTACATAATCCCTTTAATGAGCTGCTGGGTTCCGTTTGCTAGCATTTTGTTGAGATTTTTACATCTATATTCATAAGAGATATTGATTATTAAGTTTTCTTGTGATGTCTTTGTCTGGCTTTAGCATTAGGATAGTGTTGGTCTCATAGAATGAGTTAGGAAATGTTCCCCCCCTTGTATTTTTTGGAAGAGCTTGAAAGGATTGGTGTTCATTCTTCATTTTCTTTTTGAAGATTTTATTTATTTTTTGACAGAGAGAGACAGCGAGAGAGGGAACACAAGCAGGGGGAGCGGGAGAGGGAGAAGCAGGCTTCCCGCTGAGCAGGGAGCCCGATGCAGGGCTCCATCCCAGGACCCCAGGATCATGACCTGAGCCAAAGGCAGATGCCTAATGACTGAGCCACCCAGGCACCCCTGTTCTTTATTATTATTTTTTAAAAGACTTTATTTGAGAGAGAGAGAGAATGAGTAGGTGGAAGGAGAAGTAGACTCCTCACTGAGCAGGGAAGCCTGACAGGACACTCGATCCCAGGTCCTTGGGATCATGACTTGAGCCAAAGGCAGGTGCTTAGCCAGCTGAGCCACCCAGGCACTCTGGTGTTCATTCTTTAAATGATTGGTAGAATTAGCCTGTGAAGTCACCTGGTCCTGGAATTTTCTTTGTTGGGACATTTCTGATTATTGATTCAATCTTGTTATTTGTTCTAAGTATGTTCATACTTCCTATTTCTTCTTGAATCAGTTTTGGTACTTTGTGTGTTTCTAGGATTTGTTAATTTCATCGAGGTTTCTCATTTGTCGGTGTACAACTGTTCATAGTATTCTCTTATAATCCTTTTTATTTCTGTATAATCAACAGTAATGGCCCCACCTTCGTTTTTGATTTTAATAATTTTAAGGTCCTCTCTCTCTTTTTCTTAGTCTAGTCAAAAATTTGTCAATTTTGTTGATTGTTTCAAATAACCAACTTTTAGTTTCATTGATTTTCTGTTTTCTGTTCTGCACTGTGTTTCCCTCCACCTAATATTTATTTTATATTTCCTTCTGCTAGCTACGGGCTTAATTTGCTCTTCTTTTTCTAATTGCTTGAGGTGTAAAGTTAGATTACTGATTTGAGACCCTTCTTCCTTTTTTCTTTTTTTTAAAGTAATGTCTACCCAGTGGGGCTTGAACTCAGGACCCTGAGATCAAGAGCTTCAGGCTCCATCGACTGAGCCAGCCAGGTGTCCCCTTTCTTCCTCTTTAATGTAAGCATTTACACCTACAGATTTCCTCTCAGCACTGTTCCAGCTGCATCCCATAAATTTCAGTGTGTTGTGTTTTCATTTTCTTTTGTAACTCAAAGCATTTTCTAATTTCTCTTTTGATTGATTGATTTCTTTCTTTTGAGGGGGGATTTTAAAGGTAGTTATTTTATTTTTTTACAGCAAAATAACTGCAAATTAATCATAGAACATAGTATACATTGTGTAGATTCTCTTTTTTTTTTTTAAGTATTGAAGTATTGTACATTGTATACTGACATACAATATATTAGTTTCAGGTGAACAACATAGTGATTCCACAGTAATCCATTCACCACTTGTCACCACACAATGTTATAACAATATTCTTTTTTTTAAATTTTAAATATATTTTAAAAAGATTTTATTTATTCATTTGAGAGGAGAGAAAGAGACAAAGAGAGCACAAGCAGGGGGAGGGGCAGAGGGAGAAGGAGAAACAGACTCCCTGCTGAGCAGGGAACCCCATGCAGGGCTCGATCCCAGGACCTGGAGATCATGACCTGAGCCGAAGGCAGACGCTTAACGACTGAGCCACCCAGGTGCCCCGTTATTACAATATTCTTGACTGTATTCCCTATGCCATACTTTTCATCTCCATGATTTATTTGTTTTACAGGTGAAAGTTTGTACCTCTTCATCCCCTTTGCCCATTTCATTCATCCCCCCATCCCCTTCTCCTCTTGCAGCCACCACTTTCTTCTCAGTATTAATGGATCTGTTTCTGCTTTTTGTTTGTTTGTTTTGTTTTGTTTTTCAGATTCCACATAGGAGTGAAATCATGTGGTATTTGTCTTTCTCTGTCTGACTTATTTCACTTAGCATAATACGCTCTAGTTTCTTTCACGTTGTTGCAAATGACAAGATCTCATTCTTTTTTTTTTTTTTTTAAGATTTTATTTATTTATTTGACAGAGAGAGTGAGAGAGCACAAGCAGGGGGAACAGTTGAGGGAGAGGGAGAAGCAGGTTCCCCGCCAAGCAGGGAGCCCGATGCGGGGCTCGATCCCAGGACCCTTAACCATCTGAGCCACCCAGGCGTCCCTAGATCTCATTCTTTTTTATGGCTGAGTAATATTTCAGTGTGTGTGTGTGCGCACTTTATCCATTGTATCAATGGACACATGGGCTGCTTCCATATCTTTTGACTTCTTTTTTAACCCATTAATTCAGAATGTGTTAATTGGTACATATTTGGGAAGTGTCCACTTTTTGTTATAGATTTCTAGTTTCATTCCATTGTGATTGGAAAAGATAGTTTGTAAGATTTCAATCTTTTAAAATGTAGTGCAGTTTTGTTTGGTGTCCTAATTGATGATCTATCTTGGGAGATGTTCCTTGGGCACTCGAGAAGGAGGTACATACCTTCTGCTGTTTGTAGGTGAGTGTTCTGTGTCTGCTTGGCCTAACTGGCTTATGATGTGCTCAGGTCCTCTGTGTCCTTGCTGATCTTCTGTCGGGTTGTTTTCTCCTTCATTGAAAGTGGGGTATAGGGGCGCCTGGGTGGCTCAGTCCTTAAGCGTCTGCCTTCGGCTCAGGTCATGATCCTGGGGTCCTGGGATTGAGCCCTGCACTGGGCTCCCTGCTCACCAGGAGGCCTGCTTTTCTGTCTCCCACTCCCCCTGCTTGTGTTCCTGCTCTCGCTGTCTCTGTCAAATAAATAAAATCTTTAAAAAAAAAAAAAAAGAAAGTGGGGTATTGACGTGTCTAACTATTCTTGTAGAAATGTGTATTTCTCCTTCAAATTTGTCCATTTTTGCTTCATATTCTTTTTAGGATTGTGTTGTTAGGTATGCATATGTTTATAGTTATTATATCCTTTTATGAATATATAACATCCTCCTTTGTCTCTTAAATAATTCTTGACGTGAAGTCTATTTTCTCTGATACTAGTATATTTACCCTGGCTGTCTTTTGGTTACTACTGGCATGGAATACCTTTTCCCATTCTTTCATTTTCAGTTTATTTGTGTTTTTTGCTCTAAAGGGAGTTTCTAGTAGACAGCATACAGTCGCATCATTTTTAATCCATCTGACAACCTCTGCCTTTTAACTGGAAAGTTGAATCAATTCACAAACCAGGGGGCGTCCTCATAAAAGGGTAAGAAACTCAAGGGCAAGGATTGGCCTTCAAATGTTTGTGTCTTTCTACCAGCCCTGTCTCAGCGCTTGCCACATGGAGCCCTCTACAGGTGTTTGCTGATGGCAGCTGGCTGCTTTTGAGGGAAGCTGGGCCTGCTGGCAGAGCTGTGTCAAGCTGGGGAGGTGACAGGAGCTGGGGGACTGGGCATCAGGAGAGGAACGGACAGGTGCAGCCCATCAGCCACAGTATTTGTTTCTGGCATCGAAAGCCGGCTACATACTGATCTAATGGGCGGTTGGGCTGGGTCTACCAGGAAGGAGGATGGGAAGAAGGAATTGCACGTTGTGGCATCAGAAGGACATCTGAAGGGTGAGTGTCCTCTTTCTGGGCCCATCCTCCACCGCTCAGCCCAGTGTGGGCTTGCTCCCGATGACCGTAGACCAGCACAGTGAGTTCCCTGGGACTGTTGCCTGGCCTGTGAGAGTGGGTCTGGCAGGTCTAGGGAGCTTTGGGTTCAACAGACAACAGTCTGTGAAGGTGGAGAAGGAGAAGGGGGCCCAGGAAGTGTGTGGTCCTGTCCTCACCATTCCCAGTCAAAAGGTCTGGCAAGGCCTCGTGGTCGGCACAAGATACCTCTAGGACTACAACCCCTGTTTAGTAGATGTCCATCTGTACTCCAGCCCCAGCCTCTCCCTAGGACTCCACGCATGGGCAAGTCCCGATTCCCAGTGCTTATAAATCAAAGGACCTGGCTTTGAACCCAGAATGCTGGATCGGCTCACCTGCACTTAACCACTAAGTTAAATGACCTCTAAAGAGGCAACCACCCTCTTCTCTCCCGGATCTCTCCTCCTCTGTCTAACCCGCTATTTACACCTCATGACTAAGGCCCTTCATCATTTGTCCCCAACCCACTGCTTCAGACTCATCCTCTCCCCCTCCCTCTCTCACATCCTAGGGGCTCCCCAACCCCCCCACCAGAAGTCCCCACTGTTCCCTGAATATTCTGTGTCCACACCTTCCACCAGCCCTGCTTTCTCTGCCTGGGATGCCCCTCCCCCGCCTCAGTGGGGGGAGGGACGGAGACTCATTTTTCTTCCTTTGAGGCCCAGCTGGAGGGACACTTCCTCAGAGCTGCTGCCCTGACTTCCCACAGGGATCCACAGCATCCTTTTTTGGAATCTTACATTCCATACTTCTGCAGGTCCCTCACAGACCCCATCCCGTGTTACATTCTAATTCCTGTGGCCTTGGGGCCTGCCCTGTGGCTTTATTTCAGCTCCCAAGGTCATATCTCACCTCTGAGCAGGGACCCTGTGCTGGCTCAGGGCCTGGTATATAATAGCTGCTCAGTGAATGTTCTGGAAGGCGGGGGTGGGGGGGTGGGGGGACACGTGGGCAGAAAGGCCGGTGCCTCTGATGACTTTGCTTTTCTCTGGGCTGAGCAGGGTAGTACAGGTGTGTGGTGAAGCAGGCCTTTTCTCCATCCCTCCAGAAAATTCGCTGACTGCCTCCCTGAGGCTCCATTTTTGAGAAGGGGTGGGGCTGGGGAGGCAGAGGTGGATGGGGAGAACAATAGTTGTTCATGCAGCCAGGTGCTCTGTCCAGGAGCACAGACCACTGTGTGGTCAAGAGGGCCCAGCATAGGGATGCCCACGAATCCCTGCCCCTCTCAGGGCCTCAGTCATCCCATCTGTCAAATGGGTACAATCATCCCTACCCCACCCAGCTCATCAAAGACGATAGAGCTGAAAGCACTTTGGAAATAAAGACTCAGTGAATTGATTATACAAATGAAGAAGGTTGTTATTAGACCCAGGAGCAAGGTTGGAGGGAGAAACAGCCAAAATGTGGAGTAAGTGCTTAGGACTCCTGCCTTGAGCCTCTTGAGGGAAAGAGAAGCAGGTAGTGGGCAGGAAGAACAGCACCTACAGGGAGGAGGGAGGTGGGGGCTGGGTCCCGGCTCTGCCACGGACCAGTCATTTCCCCCTGAGACCTGGCTTCCTCACCTGCACAAAGGGAGAGCATAATCCCTGCCTGGCTCCCCTCAAGGGTCTCAGTGTGACTTGGGGATGGAAGAGCTTTGCACATTGTAAAGTGCAGCGCACCCATGGAGGCTCTGGGGAGTGGAGACAGTTAAGTCTTGGCAATGAAAACACTGTTTGGGGCCCACGGGATCCTGTGAGTACCCTCAGATCCCTAATGTCTGTTCCTTTTCCCTGCTGCCCTCAGCTTCCCTGGCATCCTCTGCCCTGGGGTCTGAGAGATTTGATCCTGGGGCTACTGAGGCCTGGGGAGAGGAGGAGCTCCCCACTCCCACTCTCAACCTGAGGCTGGGCCACACTGGCCACACGGGCCACACCATTGGCAAGACCCCACTGGTGGCCTCTGATCCCCACAGATTAGCAAGTGCATTTCTTGAGATTAACAAATATACTCATGATGGGGGAAGGGTCATGGCCCTTGGCCCTCTTTTCCCTGATTGGCGCCCTTGGAATGAGGTCTTGTGTGCCTCTAAATAGTCTGTCTCTGTGCGTCAGCTCCATTCCTGGGTGAGGGTTAGAATGACTGCTGGTGAATTCTTCCTTGCAGCCCCCAAGTGGACACCAGCCAGGGAAGGAGAGCAGCACCCACTTCCTCCTGGCACCCCCAGACCAAGGGGCCCCCGCCCAGCAGAGGCTTGAACCCAGCTCGCCATTCCCCCTGCGTTGGGGTCTCAGCTCCAAAGGGACAGCAAGAAGAGAGTTGTGGGCGAGCCCTGGACGGAGCACTTCAGAGCAGAGCCTTGAAGAGGAAGGAGAAGGCGGCTCCACAGGAGAGCCCCAGGGCCAGGAAGAAGGTCATGAGGGTGCCGGCCACCTCCCTCTCATGTGGCAGCACCTGCCTAGAACACACAGGAGTAGGAGCTCTTAGGAAACACAGGGCCAAACCTGGACCCAGCCCCAGTGCCCTCTGCCCCCTGTAAAACAGGACACCTGAATTCTAGTCTGGGCTGACCCCACCTCTGGGTCACCATAATTAGGCCCTTCTCTCTGGACTTCAGTTTCCTGATCTATAAAGCAAGGCCACAGCCAAGGACATCTCTCGGGCCCTGCAGGCCCAGTGTTATAGGATTCTAGATTCCACTGCCTTCATGCTCCACAAAACATCCCAGCCTGGTCCTCCCTGTCACCTTTACTCTCTCTGGATTCTCAACTCCATTGTCCCTAGAGTAAATAGCCCACGAACCCCCACTTTGGATCAAGACTTTAGCTCCACCTTCAGTTGAGAATTTTGGGAGGACCTGGGGCCTAAAGGAATGGTAGTTCGACCCATTTATTTCATAGATGGGGAAACAGGCCCAGAGGGGAGGCTCTAGAAGGAGTCCCTGGGCTACTTTGTTGGCAGGAATGCCCCCAGCTGAGGCTCCCTCTCCCCAGCTCCTGCCCTTGGGCTGGCTCAGCAGGTAAGGCCTGACCTGACAGGGGAGCACCAGCGAGGCCTAGAGACAGCTAGGGCCGGGCTGGCCAGAAGCCGAATGGGCTTCCCTCTCGGCAGGCCCATCTCCCCACCCCCAGGCCCTCCCTCCTGGCCCCCAGACCTGGGTGCCAGGCACATGGTGAGGGACATCAGGTAACCGTTGGAAACAGCGAAGAGCAGCATGAAAGTGATGAAGTAGGCATCCTGTGGGAAGAGGATGGGCAGCCGGGACCTCTCGGGGACGTGGCACAGCATGAAGAGGGGCACGAACAGGATTCGCAGGCAGACAAGCAGGGGCAGAAGCCGGCTGTCCTCATCCGGCTGTGGCAGAGGCTGGGCTGAGGGCCGTCCCTGGGAGCCCACCCCGCCTGGACTCTGTCTCTTCCCCTGACCTCCTACTCTATGTGAGCCAGTGAGGGCCCAGCACTGAGGCCTCTGGAGAGTGAGGGGCTGGGCCAAGGCCACCCAGCAATCAAGGACTGGCCTGGGGCTAGCCTCCTCCACCCCTCCTGATCTCCAGCTTGGGCTCTCTGCATGGCAGAACTGGAGACCTTACACAGAATCTTTGGTTTTCTAGCTGGGTTCCTCCAAGTACCCCTGGGGGTTCCACAGATCCCTTTGGGGCAGGCAGTGCTGCTGAATGGGATTGGAGGCTGGGGATCCAGGCCCCAGCCCAGCTGGGATCAGAGCAGGTCCTCTTTGGCCTGCTTTATTTGTTGCATCTCCTTGGAAGATTTCATTTAGAGAAGCAGCACCTTGGCTAAAAGCAACCCAAACACTAGGAACCTTGTCCAGCCTCTCACATGGGACAGGAACCTCCATGTAAGGGTCTCTGGGCTGGGCACCGAGGGCCAGGTCCTGGGCTGGATGCTGGGGACATAGGTCAATTGGACATGACTTCTGCTTTCAAAGAGTTCACAGTCCAAGCCCTGGCTTGCATACCTCCAGGGGTCAGGTGTTCACTACCACTTGGCCAGCTATTCTGTTGCCAGATCTAGAATGGTCCGGCTTTGGGGAGATCACCTTTCTGAGCTCTTTCACACCCTCTGATCCCCAACTGCTTCTTGAAACCATCAGAGACCCCCAGCCCAGGTGTGCTCACCCACAGGAAGTAGGAGGTCAGGCTCCGTCCCACCCAGTCCATGATGTTGAAGAGAAGGAAGCAGCAGATGGGGTTGAAGAACTGACCTGGGAGAGAAAGAGGGCTCGTCCTGGCCCCTCCTCCCTCCTCCCTCCCCTTCCCCATCATTCCTCTTCCCTCCCTCTCCTCCTCCCCTGCCCTGCCCTCTTCTGCTTCCCAGCACTCACTCCACTTCCCAGGACTGGTGGAGCTGGTCACCATGGCCGTGATCGCAGGGAACACGGACAGAGTGACGGTGAAGACCAGCACAAGGCACAGTGCCGTCAGCCAGATCTGAGAGCCAGAGGCAGGGGTGTAAGCAGGCAGGGCCGACTAGGACCCAACACACAGCCCCAACCTCCAAGCCCTGGCCCGGGGCCTGGCCTCGCTGTGTTCCCGACCCACTATGACCCTGGCACCTTGAAGTAGACAAGGCGAGCACTAGGGCCCCACTCCATTCTAAGGGTCTTTAGAGACGGCTGGAGAGAGCAGGTGGTTGGGGGCCATATCCAAGCCAAACCTTTTGGAAGACAATGAAAACTGAAGGTTTTCCTGGCTTCTGGGGCTCCTCTGGCTCCAGCTCTGGCTCCTTCTCAGCGTCCAGATCCAGAGTCAGGGCTACCTTCTGGGGGCTGTTGGGAATACCGTTCTTCTCATCTGGGGCAAGAGGGGAGGGCAGCGTCATGCCTGTGACAGCCAGGCTCGATGGACGGCGATTCCCAGCAGTTAAAAACAAGTGACTCTCCTCCAGCCCGGGATGTAGGCAAAGAGAATTAACCATGGAAATACTCTAAGCTACTACTTAGGAAGCGCATAGTGTGTCGGGCAGAGTTAAGCACCTTAGATGGATTATCTCACTTCTACTGCTTTCCAAATAAAGAAACTGAGGCTCAGAGAGGTTAAGGGACTTGCCTAAGGTTACCCAGGTTGGATGTTGTGAGGCCAGGGTTCAAACAAATGCATTTGGACCCAGAACTAGTATGTTGGAGCTCTATTGTCCCCTCATTTTACAGAGGGGAAAACTGAAGCTCTAAGCCAACAGGGATGACTTTCCTCCCGCTGAATTTCTTCTGTGTCTGCTCACACAAGGCTACTAGGGGTCAGGACTCTAGATGGGGAGGTATCACAGAGGGGAAATGCTTCCCTGTGGAGGTAGTTTTAGCCTCCCCAGGGTCTTCCCCCTCCGCAGCAGGGTCCCAAGCTCACCAGACTGGAGGAGCTCGGCTTTGGTCTCCAGCTCCTGACCTGGCGCCTGTGATGGTTTCTTGGCTAGGTAGTAGCGGGCAAACTCCTGCAGAAGGAAAGCGTTGGCCCTGCCTGGCTTGGCGAAGGTGTCTGGATCCCTCTCCACCCTGTCGACTTAGAGGCTGGAGTCCCCCAGTGGCTGACTCCTCTGGGGATCAGGTCCCTTCCTCCTCCTCCCCTGGCCGCTCTCAGGGCCTCAGACCCAGAGCTATATCTGAGATGCTCTGAAGTGGGGCCTTGAGCCCAATACCAGGCTCACCAGGTGGGGCAGGCTCAGGTAACACACGATGGACATGAAGATGCCCACGCAGGGTGTGATGAAGTACCCCAGGGCGGAGGTCTGGGCATCCACGCCACCTGTGCAGAAACTTCAGCTGCAGAGTGGACGGGGCTGGTTCCACTGGCTCCCACGGGGGTGGGGGGGTGGTAATGACTCTTGTCCCACTTCCCATCATGCACTTCTCAGATTCACCTCCTGGCCTCTTCCGATCTGCTCACTGACAAACTCAGGAACCTGTGCAGGTCCCCAGCCCAGCCCTTTGCTTCTCTCATTCCTCCCTACTTGGCACTTTTGTTGAGCACCTATTATGTGCTCATTTTTATTGCAGACTCCTTACAGTCTCAGGACAGAGCTATAAGAAGCACATCAGTGGGGAAACTGACACAAGTGAAGTGACTTGTCCAGTGCCTCTGGCTGGGGAGCAGTAGAACTAGGATTCCAACCAAGTTTACCTGAATCCTAAACCTGTCCCCCGTTCCCTGCACCCCAGGCTGCCTCCACTTCCCAGCAGCAGCCTCAGGAATCCTGCCCCTGGCCTCAAGTTAACCCAGTCCTCACCTGATCACTCTCTCACTGGGTCCAAAAACCCCACTCCCTACCCCAAACCCAACCCCCTGCTCCCCATCACCCCCATCTCTACCCAGAACCCAAGGCATCTCCCTCCTAGCACACTTGGTCTGCTCCCCAGAATCCCAGAGGCCACCCCTGCCCTCCAGCCACCCAAGTCCACTCACTGGCCATGGACATGAGCATGGCCAGGGCAGCGAAGATCCCAGCCAGGCCCTGGCCGCTGAGGAAGAGGGTGCTGTAGGTGGAAGGCATGGTGCCCAGCTGCCCGAAGAGGCTGCCCTGCAGAACTGCACAGAAGGCTGTGGAGGGAGAAGAGTGGGGGCTGCTGCTCAACGAGGCAGGCCTTAGAGGCTCCCTGGAGGAGGCGGTGGCAGGGTGCCCAGGAGACTCTGGACGAGGCTGGGCAGGCATGAGACTTTGGGCACCCTGGTGTAACAACCCCCTTCCCCTTCTTCCTTCTTCTCAGGTGCAGCCATAGGTCTGAGGGGCTGGGGGCCAGGAGGCCTGATCTTAGGTCATGGTAGGTTTGGGACAAGTGACTTTTCTTCTCCCCCTGGGCCTCAGTTTCTCATCAGGGATAGGAATGTTACTGCTGCCGCTGTCTTTCCCTCTTGGATACGTTGGGCCCTTTCAGCTACAGAGGAGGCTGGGCTGAAGCTCTGGTTGCGTGGGTTGGGGAGGTGGGGAGGGCAGCAGTACTCACAGTTGATGAACCAAACAGAGGCCATGGTGATGGAGAAGAAGGGCCCAGGGCTCATGTCCACCTTGACCAACACCGCCGTCAGGGCGAAGAGCAGCAGGATGACCAGCAGGCTGCCCAGAATCCGCACCGTCTCAGGGATGCTGCTCATAAGTAGGGGCAGAGTGGGCAGCAGCTGGACCCCGGCCCGGCAGGGGGAGGTAGGCAAGAGATTGAGCCCAGGGTTGGACAGTGGGATCTGGGGGGGCGGGCATGCAGGGGGAGTGGAGGAAGGATGGGAGGTCTTCCCTGGGCCCAGATGGAGCTTCCTTAGCAGGGGTGGTGGAGGTACCACAGAGGGATGGCCCGTGGAGAGCCCAAGGGGCGGGGCCTCTCACCACTGGTACAGGAAGGAGTTGAGGAGTGTGAAGAGCAGCAGGGGCAGCTGGGACAGCAGCGTCACCCAGTTGTTGAAGTTGAAGGTGTCTGCAGGGCCTGTGTGGTTGGTGTCCAGGATCCCGGTGGTGGTGTTGGCCCCAGCCAGCCGCCCCTGGAAGTACTGCCAGAATGCCGGGGGTGGGTGCACAGGGGGGGTACAGGGTCACCCTCCAACCTACCTGGAGGAGCCCCCCAGCCTTTCCTCTCTGTCTCCTCCCATGCTTGGGATTGCTCAGTTTAAGTCTGCAGGAGCTGTCTGTTTGTCTTTGCACTGATCCTAGCACCTGGCACACAGTCGGAGCTTGATGAATGTTCCCTGAATTGAACAGCTGATGTCTGGGACAGAGCCCAAGCCCTAAGAACCCCCAACTTGGGCCTTGCTCCATCTTTGAATCACCCTTCCTCTGCAGTGCCCTGGTTCAAGCCTCTACCCCCACTCCAGCAGCACCTTGTAGATTCCTGAGGATTTATTGAGTGTCTACTGTAAGCCAGGCCCTGGCCTAGGTGCTGACCAACTGCTTTCTCTCTGGAACACACATTCGTTAAGCCTCTGCTTAACTTCTTCCTCCCCGCTGCCCACGGTTCCCTGTTGCCTACAGGGCAAAGCCCCAAGATTTTGGAACAACACTGGGAGCCCTTCAGAACCAGATCCTGGCCTCCCTTTTGTGTTGCATCTCCTGCTCCGTCCTGCTAAGTTCTAGGGACCCCACACTCTGGCTCCTTCTCTGAACAGTCTGGCATTCCCCTGCCTTGGTGCCTTTGCAAGGCTGTCATCTCCACCTGGAATGCCTTCCCCCTTTCCTCCCACTTCCCCCCAACCCCCAAACACCAATGCTTTACCTACCCTTCTCCCAAGTTACAAATCACCTCTTCTATGAAGCAGAAGGAATTATTCCCTCCTCTGGGGACCCAAAGGACTTTGCTCCAAGCCTGGGGTGGTAGGTGCCATATTAAATTATTAATGGCTCTTTGGCACCCAGCTCCCTCTCAAGACCAGGGGGTTGATTCATCTTTGGGTCTCCAGGGCCCAGCAGAGTGCCAGACACTGAAGAGACATCTGGAAAGTTGTTGCATTGAATATATATGAATAACCCAGTCCCAAAGAGAACACAAACCCCACATTGCTGCCTTCCCTTGAGAGAATGTAAGCTCCATGAGGGTGGAGGCTTCCTCTGTTGTGTTTATTCCCATAGCCCCAGTGCCAAGAACAGGGCCTGTTTCACAGTAGATGCACATTATTGACTGTTTGTTGGATGAATTCATGTAATTTGTGCTATTTCAAGGAAAACCAAAGTCTTGGATAACCCACTTTGGGAGTGGATTAGCCCAGGAATGACTAGCCAGGGAATAATGACAAACAGGGGTGGGGGGTGGATAGTCCTTCCCTAGTTCCAACCCCCCCCCCCCCCCCCCCCCCCCCTGCTGGTGGCCTTGCCCCTGTAGGATCTGGGCATCCCTTGACCTTTCCTATCTGTGAGAGGGGCGCCTCCCCTCTCTGAGGCTCGGTGCTTCAGCGGACAAACGCGCAAACTGGCATAATGAGGAGTCAAAGGCTGCACGTCCAAGGCTGATGGTGGTTTTGGCCATGAGGCTGGCACTCTAGCTGCGAGTCTCACCGGGATGGCCGTAATGAAGAAGTTCCAGGGAAGCAGCGTGCCCAGGCCCAGGATAAAGAAGCTGATCCCGACCAGGTGGTAGCTGTGGGGATCAGTCAGAAGGTCACCCTGAGGACGCAACGCCTCAGCCGCGCCCCCCCGCCTCCCAGGCAACCCCCTCCGCAGAGCGGACTACAACCCCCATCACTCCGGCTCAGGCAGCCGAGGGAGGCGGCTGATGGGAATTGTAGTTCCATCCAGTCTGCTTTGAGCCTTGGAGCGCCCGAAGGCAGCGGGGCTGCGTTGCCCACGACCACCCGGATCCCCGTCCGCACCCCACCGGGTCCCCAACTCGCCTGTCCTGTGGGGCGTCTCCTCGCGCCATGGCCGCCCAGCGGGATGCGCGGGGGTGGGAGGGAGGTGGCGTGCTGCACCTGCACCTACGCGGGGGCCCGAGGGCCGGAGGACCGGGGAGACTGGGTCTTGCGGGCAGTGGACAGAGGGAGGGGGGTAGGGTCTCCCCGAAAGGGACCGGGCGGGGGCGAGGCGGGAGCTGGGGAGGAAGGCCGGGACTGATTTCCAAGGGAGTCAGGCTCCACAGGCTCGGACCTCGCTCCGCCTCCGGGGCGGGGACAGAGGGTCGCACCACCCCTCCCCACCTCCTCTTGGCCCGGACTCTAGACTCCCGCGTTGGACACTGCTCAACCCCGCGGTCCTCGGACCCACGACTACCCCCGCGGTCCGGTGCGGCTTAGAGGCGGCTGACCCGAGAAGGTCCCCTGGGGCCTCCCCGCCCCGCGGGCACCCGTCCCGGACCTCGGCGGGCGGGGTGGGGGAGGCAGTAGGGGAGGTACCGCGCCCCTCCCCCGCCCGGAGCTGGCCAGCGGACCTGGTGCGGCTTCTTCCCCCCCCCCAGCCAATTCGGAGGTGGTGTCGGAGCCGCGCAGCGCGGGGTAACGCGGGAGCCCTCTGAGGAGCCCGCTCGCCCAGGGGTAACCCGAGCGTCTGCCGCCAGCGGTCCTGGCGGCTGCTCCGAGCTGGGTGCTTCGGGAGGCCAAGGAGAGGGCCAGATGGTGGTGCTGTCGGAGCCGCCCGCGGATCTGGAGGACAGACGGACAGACGGGTTCTCCTCCTCCAAGCCGGTGCCTGGGGAAGCGCCGGGCCTTTGGGGCGCACTGCGGCGGCGTGGGCCCAGCTGGGGAGCCCAGGCGGGCTTCCTGGCGACAGTGTGGCTGAGCTGCATTCGGGGCAGCAAGGGGTTAAGCAAAGGCTCTGGAGGAAAGGGTGACCCGGAGGTGCTCTCCCAATCCTGCCGCTAAACAAACAAACAAACAAACAACTTTCGGGAGGCCCCAGGTCACAGTACACCAAACCTATTAAGAGGCACCCACCTCCCACTTTTTTTTTTTTCCTGCGAAAAACTTCGAAAAGATTATAGACCATTGCAATTTTGGAATTAATTTGCTCTAACTCATGTAATTTACAAGTGGGTCTGTTTGCTCTGCACTCACCGTACATATGGGGGATGCTGGAGAAGTGAGAGGCTCTAAATCACAAATTATTTTCATAAGCAATGAAATTTTATGACCACACACCAGATTACGTGTGTGTGTTTCTCCAGTCGACTGTGAGTCTATGGGGCAAAGACTGCTTGTCTGGCTCAGTGTTTTATTACTGCAAACATCTAGCGCTCCTGCCTGGTTGGTAGCAGGTGCTTGATAAATGCTGAGTAAATAAATGGATTGTAGTAACATACAGCGATTTGAGGGAGAAAAGAGACAGCATTAAATTACACTGAAAGAGAAAGTTACTCTTTTCAATTTGTTTTCAAGCCTTTGGAATATGTGAAGAGTAAAGTCTCAACTTGGTGCTAACATGTTTCTAACACCTGTTGGTCTCTCTCCCTTTCTCTAACAAAGAGATGGCTTCAGGGCTTCTGCTGACAACTTTATCTAAACAGAGGTTATTAATGTTCATGTTCCTTCTCTATTTTTTAAAAGATTTTATTTATTTATTTGACAGAGAGCGCGCGCGCGCGCTCAGGAGCACAAGCAGGGGGAGGGGCAGAGAGACAGGGAGAAGCAGGCTCCCCACTGAGCGGGAAGCCCTATAAGGGACTGGATCCCAAGACCCTGGGATCTTGACCTGAACTGAAGGCAGATGCTTAACCGACTAAGCCACCCAGGCTCCCCTCCTTCTCTATTTTTATTGTTGCTTTATTTTTAGGGCTATTGATGCTAGCTTCGTATTTATGATAATGATATGCACTTTTCTTTGAAAGATAGTATGTATAATATAATAAAAGTTTATAAATTTATTAGAATTAAATAAAAATTAAATATTAATAAATTAAAACATAAGTTTGTTAAAATAATGAAAGATTAAATTTTTATAATTTATTTTTTATAATTTATTTAATTTAGAAAGAAATGTGTTTATTTTACACCTGAAACTAATGTAACATTGTGTGTCAACTATACTTTAAGAAAAAGTATAAAAGATAGAAGATAAATTTGTTTATAATTTAATATAAATTCAAAATTAATTTCTGAAAAATGAGTCATTTAAAGACAATCAAGTAGGAGCGCCCGGCTGGCTCAGTTGGGGCAGCATGTGACCCTTGATCTCAGGCTTGTGAGTTTGAGCCCCACGTTGTGTGTAGAGATTAATTAAAAATAAAATCTTAAAAAAGCAATAAGGAAAATTAAGTGAAAGGGACTGCAGGTAGGGCACAGCTGTGGCTCAGGTTTCAAAGGAAGGTCATGAGGAACTGAGCCTGGGGGACGCTGCATTTGTTGAGAAGGTGAGTGAAGAAAATGAAGGCATTTCAGGGAGAGAACAGCCTGTACCAAGACCAGGGACCTGGGAATGCTGGTACATTCTGAGACAGACAAACAGATCCCTTTGGCAGGCCTGGGGCTGGGTGAGGGGCGGGTGGGCGGGGAGCAGAGGGCTGAGACTGCCGGTTAGGACAGGAGGAAAGAGTTTGGATATCAATTTAAAGGAGAGGTTCTCAACTCTCAGACTTAGTCAATCACAAATATAACAAATGTTTTGTTGCTATCCTGCAGTGAATTAATATGTAATAAAACCTATCTCTACACCAAAAAAAAAATGTCAATATAATGTCCTAATTGTACTACACAGGATAAGTAGAAGTATTTAGTAATAAAATAGTGTGTGTTTGAATATGCAAATGCTCAGGCACAGTGGAGCAGTCGGGTGGGGGCCCCTCTTTATAAAACCACAGTGAATATTTGTATTTGTATTTTTTTTATTTTTTAACCACAGTGAATCTAACGGCTGCAGTGTGTGCACCATGCGGGCAGGTGGTGAGCCGGCCACTCAAAGACCCTCTAGTTTGCTGTTGGTGATGCGACTTTCTGAAGTGGTGACCAAGTCTTGGCAAGGCTCCAAACAAAACCAAGTGCAGCTGTCTCTTTACCTAGACAGTGGCTGTGTTACTGAAAGATGCTGTGTATTCTCCAACCTTACAAACAATGCAGTGTGTCCATGCAGAAAATGGGGTTAGGGGCCAGGCTCGGAAAATCATCAGCTTGGTTTTCAAAATGAAGAGATTTTATTTTTAGTGCCATTTTAGATTTATAGAACAGTTGTAAATAGTACATAGAGTTCCATATACTCACCCTCCCACCCCGTTCCCCAGTTGACCTAATTATTAACATCTTGCTTTATTGTGGTACATTTGTTACAATTGATGAACCCACATCAATACATTATTATTAAGTATAGCCCATAGTTTACACTAAGATTCACTCTGTGTTTATATGGATTTTGACAGATGCATCATGTCCTGTATCCACTATTATGGTGTTATACAGAATAATTTCACTGCCCTAAAAGTCCCTCATATGTCACCTTTGCAACCCTTCCCTCCAACCCCTGAATCCCCAGAAACTACTCATCTTTTTACTGTCAGAATAGTTTTGCCTTTTCTGAAACATCATGTAGTAGAAATCAGACAGAATGTAGTCTTTTCAGGCTGGATTCTTTCTTTCTTTCTTTCTTTCTTTCTTTCTTTCTTTCTTTTTTAAGATTTTATTTATTCATTTGAGAGAGAGACAGAGAGCACAAGGAGGGGGAGAGGGAGAGGGAGAAGCAGGCTCCCCACTGAGCAGGGAGCCCCACGTGGGGTTCAATCCCAGAACTCTGGGATCATGACCTGAGCCAAAGGCAGACGCTTAACCATCTGAGCCACCCAGGCGCCCCAGAATGGATTCTTTCACTCAGCAATATGCCTTTAAGATTTCTCCATGTCTTTTTGTGGCTCAATAGCTCACTTTTTTTTCTAATACTGAATAGTATTCCATTATATGGATTATTACAGTTTGTTTATCCACTTACCTATTGCAGGGCATCTTGGCTGCTTCCAGTTTTGGGCGATCATGAATAAAGCTGCTGTAAACATTCATGTGCATGTGTTTGTGTGGACATACGTTTCCAACTCAATTGGGTAAATACCCAGGAGTATGACTGGTGGATCGTGTGGCCAAACTACATTTAGTTTTCTTTTCTTTTTTTTTTTAAAGATTTTATTCATTTATTTGACACAGAGAGAGAGAGAACAAGTAGGCAGAGAGGCAGGCAGAGGGAAAGGGAGAAGCAGGCTTCCCACTGAGCGGGGAGCCCGATGCAGGGCTCGATCCCAGGACTCCAGGATCATCATGACCTGAGTCGAAGGCAGCGGCTTAACCGACTGAGCCACCCAGGCGCTCCAACAGTTAGTTTTCTAAGTAACTCCCAAACTTTTGAGTGCCCATACCATTTTGCATTCTTACCAGCAATGAACGAGCATTCTGGTTGCTCCACATCGTCATCAGCATTTGGTATTGTCAGGGTTTTAGATTTTGGTCATTCCAATAGGTAGGTAGTGGCATCCTGTTGTTTTCATTTGCAATTCCCTAATGACATATTATGATGAGCATCTTTTCACATGCTTATTTACCATCTGTGGATCTTCTTTAGCAAAGTGTCTTTTCAGATCTTTTACCCACTTTTGAATTGTGTTGTTTTCTTATTGCTGAGTTTTAAGAGTTCTTTGTGTATTTTGGATATAAGTCCTTGATCAGATATATGTTTTGCAGGGCACCTGAGTGGCTCAGTCCATTAAGAATCGGACTCTTGATTTTGGCTCAGATCATGATCTCGGGGCTGTGAGATTGAGCCCTGACTCGGAGTTTGCTTGTCCTCTCCCTTTCCTTCCCTCACCACCTCCTCTCATGCATGCTCTCTTGTTCTCTCTCTCTCTCAAATAAATAAAATCTTTTTAAAAAAGTTTCTAAGCAGGGCACCTGGGTGGCTCAGTTGGTTAAGCGACTGCCTTCGGCTCAGGTCATGATCCTGGAGTCCCAGGATCGAGTCCCGCATCGGGCTTCCTGCTCGGTGGGGAGTCTGCTTCTCCCTCTGACCCTCCCCCTTCTCATGTGCTCATTCTCTCTCAAGTAAATAAATAAAATCTTTAAAAAAAAAGTTTCTAAGTTTTTTTTTAATACAGATATGTTTTTTGCAAATATCTCCCGCTAGTCTGTGGCTTGTCTCTTCATTCTCTCAACAAATCCTTTCACAGAACAGAAAGTTTTAATTTTAATGAAGTCCATCTTACCACTTTTTTCTCTTTCATGGATCATTCTTTTGGTGTTGTATCTAAATGCTTATCACCAAACCCAAGTTCACCTAGATTTTTTTTTCCTATGTAATCTTCTAGAGGTCTTATTGCTTTGTGTTTTACATTTTGGTCTAAGATTCCTCTTGAGTTAATTTTTGTGAAAGTTTTTTGTTTTGTTTTGTTTTGTTTTTAATCTATATGAATGTCCAAGGAGTCAGTTAAAAGTTGTTCAGGATGCAGGACAGGTTTTCCTCGTGTGGGACTGTCTTGTGCATTTGGGGATAACTATTATCCCTGGCCTCAGCCACTAATTGCAATTACTGCCCTCTCCTCCCGTGACTGTGATTACCAAGACAAAATTCTCCAGGACCCTGGGAGACAATACTGTCCTTCTAAGGATAATTCCTCCTCCCGCCCCCCATCAGACAGGGGAGAGGGATGCTCAAATAACATGTTGAAAGGTCACTGCACTTGCTGTGAGTTTTACCACAGCCTTCTGGATGCATCCATCCAAAACTGATTTTTGTTTAGCTCACTTGGTTTTGAACTTCATACAAATGTAACTTACTTCTTAAAAATTCAACACATTTTTGAGATTCATTCATGATGTATATGGTTATTTTTCATTCACTATTCATGGCACTATTCACTGCCACACGGTGTTTATCTTGTTGGATAAATGTTGCAGGCCTCTTTGGCTTGTTTCCACTTGTATTCTAGTCTAAGCAATGCTGCTCTAAGTGGTATTGTACCCACTGCGTATATCCTGTGGACATCTGTGCAGGAGTTTCTATGGATCAGGGTTTCTCAACCTCAGCCCTATAGACATTTTGCATTGACTGATTTTTTTTTTAAGACTTTATTTATTTGAGAGAGAGAGAGAGCATGAGAGAGCAGGGGGAGGAGCAGAGGGAAAGGGAGAGGGAGAGAATCCCAAGCAGACTCCTCACTGAGCCTGGAGCCTAATGCAGGACTTGATCCCAGTAACCTAAGATCACAACCTCAGCTGAAACTAGGAGTTGGACGCTTGGTGTGCCTGGGTGGCTCAGTTGGTTAAGCGACTGCCTTCGGCTCAGGTCATGATCCCAGGGTCCTGGGATCGAGCCCCGCATCGGGCTCCCTGCTCGGCCGGGAGCCTGCTTCTCCCTCTCCCACTCCCCCTGCTTGTGTTCCCTTCTCTCGCTGTGTCTCTCTCTGTCAAATAAAAAAAAAAAATCTTTAAAAATCCTATCTAGGGCGCCTGGGTGGCTCAGTTGGTTAAGCTACTGCCTTCGGCTCAGGTCATGATCCCAGGGTCCTGGGATCGAGCCCCACATCAGGCTCCCCGCTGAGCAGGGAGCCTGATTCTCCCTCTGCCTGCTGCTCTGCCTACTTGCGCTCTCTCTCTATCTCTCTGTCAAATAAATAAATAAAATCTTAAAAAAAAAAAAGTTGGATGTTTAACCGACTTTACCACCCAGGCACCCCTAACATGCATTATTATTAACTAAACTCCTCAGGCCCCTCTAACCTGTGCCTTTTTCTCAGCCTTTCTTTGTTTTTCACGACTTTAACACTTTTGAGAAGTACTGGTAAGGAATTCTATAGAATATTCCCCGACTTGGGTTTTTCTCTTTTTACTATGACTAGACTCGTATTGGGGGGTGGGAATACCCAAAAGGTGACATGCCCTTCTACCAAGAGTACCTGATATCAACATGACATCACTGGCGATGTTAACTTCGATATCTTGCCACATTGCCAAGTTTATCCACGGTGAAACTACCATTTTCTCTTTCCATACTGAATGTATCCTTTGGGAAGCCAGTTGCCACATGTGCCCAGAGTCAAAGGAGCTACATACACTATCTGGAATTCTTTGTAAGGAAGATTTGTCTCTTCTTTCCCATTTATTTATGTCACTGTGGACTCACGTATATATATTTTACACTTTGAGTTACAATCTAGTACTACATTATTTACCTTGCTGCTCAGATTTTTCCAGCCCTGGCCACTGGGAGTTCTTTCAAGTTGGTTGTTCTGTCCCTTTGACATGCCCCCATCCTTTTGTTGTTTTAAGTACTACCTTGTTTTCTGCTACTACAAAACATTCCAGGTTCATCTTGACTTTTCCCTGCCCTAGCCCTGAATCAGCCTTTCCTCCAAGGAGCCCTGCTGCTTTTATTGGAGAATGGTATTTAGAAACCAAAATCTGGGCACTGGGAGTCAAAGTGACCTTTAAAAATGAAAATGAGGGGGGATGGGGGTGCCTGGGTGGCTCAGTTGGTTAAGCAGCTGACTCTTGGTTACAGCTCAGGTCACAATTTCAGGGTCCTGGGATCTAGCCCTGCATAGGGCTCCACACTCAGTGGGGAGTCTGCTTGAGATTCTCTGTCCCTCACCCTCTGCCCCTCCCCCCACTCACGCACGCTCTGTCTTTTCTCTCTCTCTCAAATAAATAAATCTTTAGGGCATCTGGGTGGCTCAGTTGATTAAGCATCTGCCTGCAGCTCGGGTCATGATCCCAGGGTCCTGGGATCGAGTCCTGCCCCTCGGGGAGCCTTCTTCACCCTCTGCCTCTCTCTCTCTCTCTCTCTCTCTCTCTCTGTCTCCCATGAATAAATAAATAAAACCTTTAAAAATAAATAAATAAATCTTTTTAAATTTTTAAAAAATAAAAATGAAAATTGGGGGCCCCTGGGTGGCTAAGTCAGGCAGCCAACTCTTGGTTTCAGCTCATGTCATGATCTCAGGATCCTGAGATTGAGCCCTGATGGGGCTCACCACTCAGCGTGGAGTCTGCTTGTCCCTCTCCCTCCCCATGTGCCCCTCCCCCTGCTCTCATGCTCTCTCTTCTGTCTCTCTTAAATAAATAAATAAATCTTTTTTAAAAAATGAAAATTGCATTATATCAGCTCCCTGCGTACACTTTTGGATAGATTCCCACTGTTCTCAGAGTTAGAGCTGAGTCTGTACAAGGCCTGTAAGATTCAGCCTGGGTGGGCTCCTGACACCCCCTAGTGCCAGCTGGCTCTGCTCCCCTCAGCCCACCAGCAGCCATACCACCCCTTTTGCTTCCCAGGATACTCCAAATTTTCTATTCTTGAAGACAATGTGAGCGTTTTATCCTCCAAGTAACTCTGACCCCTCCTGAAATGTCCCTTCCTGAGAGAGGTCCTGGCTGCTGACCTCCTCCTGCCCAATCTCCAAATCTAGTTAAGCTTCTGTGGCAGAGACCACTTGCTATCCACAAAAATCCTTTCTCTTCTTTGGTAGTAAGAGACTTTTCACGGGGCATGTGACACCATCTACACTTCCCTTCTTAGGCTCCTTTGGAGTTGGGTTTGGCCATGTGTTAAATTTCTCCCACAGAATTTGACTGAAGTGACACATGCCAATTTCTGGACTGGCCCGTAGAAACTTCCATTTGTGCCTCCATGCCTTTTCCCCATCCTGAGGGCTGGAATGGCCACCACCAGAGGTTCATGGGAGCTTTATGCAGAAGATGGCAGCTCCCATGTCAGCCCAGTGCTTGAATCATGATGTCATGCCTAGTGCTTGGGCAGAGCTCCCCACCAACCTGGACCTGCCATCTTAAACTGTTACACGAGAGAGAATCAAACACTTCTGGGGCCTGTTTGTTTCAGCAGCTTAGCCTGCCCTGTTGCAAACGCCTTCTAATTCAGTTCAGATGCTTTCAGTGATGGATGGCAGACAGGCTGGAGAAATGAAGGCAGAGCTTCTGGTCTGAATGGAAGATCAGGCCAGTGCTGAATGTTTTCAACTACAATCCTTAAAGATGTGGAATGAAATATCTGATTCCACAAATGTAGTGCAAGGCCGAGCTTGTAAGGAGGAAAGGGAAATCTGGAATCCTCGAGTACTAGAAGCACAGAGGAACCTGAGTACCAGAGAAGCAGCCTGTGAGCTGAGAGGTTGGCAGTTGCAGGGGCTGGGAAGGGTTAGAGACTTGGCATGGTCTTTGTTGCTTGTTTGCTTTTCTTCTATAGACTTAAAATTAGTGTATGTTGAGGACTTAGTACATGCCAGCCACTATTCTAAGCTCTTCACATGGGTCCACTCATTCATTCACACAACCTTAGGGGGAAGTGTTGTTAATGCCCCCATTTTACCGATGAGGAAGCACAGAGACGTTAAGTCACTTATCTGGTCTCACAAGTATAAAGGGGCAGAGCCAGGACTTGGAACCAGGCTGTGTTGCTTCTGAGTCTGCACTCTCAAGAAGGACACGCACTACAATATACCACTGCAATAAGGAGAAAGATTAATAAAAACTTAGTTTAGGACTCAATTTTACTTTGGGAGTGATGGTCCTGGCATGGCATCCATCAGAGCCCATGCATCACGTGGCCCCCAGAATCTAGGGAGGATGCATTGAGCCAGGAAACAGACCTCTGTTCCCACAGTTTTCCAGGCTGTCTGCAGCCCTCCCAGACAAGTCTCTTTAAGGGTTGGGGTGAGGAGTCAAATTCTTTTTTATTCTCTGTGCTCTTTCCTTCTGAAGAACCAGGTGCCATGAGATTGACTAACATGAGGCTCTGCCTAAGGAGACAGCGCTGCAGTCCTCTGTGTCCCGCGGATCCCAGGAAGCCCTTCCATTAACCAGCAGGGTGGTGGCTGTCAGTTGGGGAGCAGCTACCTGAGCTGCTGTTGGCAATATGTCCAGGTCTCCCCTTCTGTAGCCGTAGTTATGACCTAAGCAGAGAGGGATAGGAACGAGGAACATGACATTTTTCGCATCCTAGGGGTCCTTCAGACTCATGTCACTCTCGTGTCATTGAGTATAAACGTATTCTCTCTTAAGCATAGGAAGGAACTCTTTCAGATAATTATAGATAGCTCAGTGGTGGGGAGGAAGTGTTAACCATTCTAATGGGTCCTATCTGCAGGGACCTAAAAAGCCCATCTCAACCTTGTCTGGGGTTTCCACAAGGGGGCAATCTAACACTTGCTTATAGGCTCTCCAAAGGCGAAAGCTTTTGAACAAAAAATGAACCCTCAGGCTTTGAGATGGGATGAGTTTGAAATGGGACCTTTGCACAAAGCTAGGACCCTTAAAGGCTGCAATCGCTTTATTAGGAAGACCAACAAGCTTCCCACTGGGCCAGGGAGGCAACTAGAAAGCTTGTCTCAGCTGTGGACCCAGCTAGGGAAAAAAAAAAAAGTTTTTTTCATCTTCAGGGAGGCGTGGAGCTTGAATTAGCCCATTGGGTGGTAAACTCAAGCTGAGAAATTATTAAAAAAAATAATCCCAAGGGGCCCCTGGGTGGCTCAGTCGTTAAGCGTCTGCCTTCAGCTCGGGTCATGATCCCAGGGTCCTGGGATCGAGCCCCACATCGGGCTCCCTGCTCTGCGGGAAGCCTGCTTCTCCCTCTCCCACTCCCCCTGCTTGTGTTCCCTCTCTCGCTGTGTCTCTCTCTGTCAAATAAATAAAATCTTTAAAAAAAAAAAAATCCCAAGCTGTTTCTGTGTCTTGGATGCCCAGCAGTAGCAACCAGGGGACCACGTTGGGGGCATACAAGACCTTCTTAAGGAAATCACAGCCAAACAAAGAAACAATTTTCCACGAGCAAGGATAAAGAGATGCAACAATGGAAAGCATTACCTGTCTCAGGATCTAACTCATGTTTCTGGATAGGAAGACTTATTCGTATCACAAAGATGCCCATTCTCAACAATTTAACATGTTATTTCAATGTTATCCTAATTAAAATCTTAAGGATTGTTTCATAGCATTTGAAAACCGATTTTTAAAAAAATACCCTGATTTTTGAAATTCATCGTAAAGAAAAAATGAGGGGGAATAAATAATGACAGTCTGAAAAAGAGCCAGGAAGTCAGACTTGCCCGAAAGACTATCAAAAGACATTATGATATTATTGTATAAGTTAGAGTCCAGCCAGGAGACATGATCCACATAGTAATTTGAATAGGGGGAATTTAATATAAAGAATTATTTCCAGGGGATTGGGATAATGGGGGATTTACTAGTAGGAGTTACAGAGAATTCTGAAGAACAAAGGGATAGTGCATCTAGGGAGTAGTCCCCACCTGTAGGGCTGAGATAGAGTGCCCGAGGAAGAGCACTCCCACACCTAGGCTGGGGGCCAGACCTCGCCGGAGAGGACAACGAGGAGTCACCGAAGTGCCTTGCTGGCAACACTGCAGAGCCACCCAGAGGATGTGCCAGGGGCAGAGGCTGGCTGCTGCATCCTGTTGGCTACCGCCTGCTCAGGAACTGGGAGCTGGGAAAGCTGACCTCGGCAGGAGCTGGCCACTGGAAAAACCTGTCTGCATGACACAGATGCTCAAGGAAGCTGTGCCCACGATGAACCTATTGTGAGAAAACTGCCTGCCCGAGAGCTGAGCATTAGATGGGCAGAAGACCCGAGCAGACATTTCTCCAAAGAAGACATCCAGATGGCCAATAGACATATGAAAAGATGCTCCACATCGTTCATCAGCAGGGAAATGCAAATCAAAACCACAATGAGTACCACCTCACATCTGTCAGAATGGCTAAAATCAAAAACTCAAGAAACAACAAGTGTGGGCGCCTGGATGGCTCAGTCCGTTAAGTGTCTGCCTTCAGCTCAGGTCATGATCCCGTGGTCCTGGGATCGAGTCCCACATCGGGCTCCCTGCTCAGTGGGGAGTCTGCTTCTCCCTCTACCTTCCCCCCTGCTCGTGATCTCTCTCTCTCTCACTCTCTCTCTCACTCTCCCTCTCTCTCTCACTCTCACTCTCTCTCCCCCAAATAAATAAATACAATCTTAAAAAAAAGAGAAATAAGTGTTGGTGAGGATGTGGAAAAAAAGGAACCCTTGTGCACTGTTGGCAAGAATGCAAGCTGGTGCAGCCACTGTGGAAGACAGTATGGAGGTTCCTCAAAAAATTAAAAATAGAACTAGCCTAAGACCCAAGAATGGCACTACTGGGTATTTACTCGAAGAATATGAAAACAGTAATTTGAAGGGAAATATGCACCCCTATGTTTATTGCAGCATTATTTACAATAGCCAAACTATGGAAGAAGCCCATGTCCGTCGATAGATGAATGGATAAAAAAGATGTGGTCTATATACACAATGGAATGTTCACAATGGAATATTTTATATTTATAATACAAAAAAGAATGAAATCTTGCCATTTGCAATAACATGGATGGATCTAGAGAATATTATGCTAAGTGAAATAAGCCAGAGAAAGACAAATACCATATGATTTCACTCATATGTGGAATTTAAGAAACAAAACAAATGGACAAAGGAAAAAAAGAGTCAAACTAAAAAACAGTTTGTTATCTATAGAGAACAAACTTATGGTTGCCAGAGGGGAGGTGTGTGGGGGGAGATGGGTGAAATAGGTGATGGGGATTAAGAGTACATTTATCATGATGAGCACTGAGTAATATATGGAGCTGTTGAATCACTATATTGTACACTTGAAACTAATATAATGCTGTATGTTAACTACACTGGACTTTATTTAATTTAAATTTTTTAAAATTTTTAAGTAAGGCTCTATGCCCAGCGTGGAGCCCAACACAGGGCTTAAACTCATGACCCTGAGATCAAGACCTGAGCTGAGATCAAGAGTCGGATGCTTAACTGACTGAGCCACTCAGGCGCCCTCCCACTGGAATTGAGAGAGAGAGAGAGAGAGAAATGAGCACTAGAGAAAGGGGTCCTGCAAGAGACTGGCAGGGGAGACATATCAGAACCAGGAAAATCCTTTCTTCCTTCAGTGGCTCTTCAGCGCCCTCTATTGATAAGGACAGGATTTCTAGCAACACGGGCTAATAAAACCATGGAGATTGTATTTTTAGGACTGTGTGTAGTTACCAGTCAGATCCTGCAGCCAAAGAAGGAAGACCCACTCAGTGGACCTGAATCCTCAAGTAAGCTTCTGCTTAGTTTTACAACTCTAGGCTCCGAAGATGGTAGAAGAAATAAAGTTACATTTTTAAGTTACATTTTTTAAGCACAGCTCTTTCAATGCAGAATGATTTGGTATTTGATGACTTAAAATCTATTGAAATGACACTGATCTATTTTGCCTTTGGAGATAAAACTGCAGGAATTTGTGAAGGACACCAGAGACACAGTAAGAAAATAATGGTGAGGGCGTCTGGGTGGCTCAGTTGGTTAAGCGACTGCTTTCGCTCGGGTCATGATCCCGGAGTCCCGGGATCGAGTCCCACCCACATCAGGTTCCCTGCTCAGCAGGGAGTCTGCTTCTCCCTCTGACCCTACCCCCCATTGGGCTCTCTCTCTCTCTCAAATAAATAAATAAAACCTTTAAAAAAAAAAAAAGAAAAGAATGGATGATTGGCTGGACCTGCTTACAGGTGGAGATCATGCCAAGATGATTTTTCAGCTGAAGCAGATGAGAAATACCCCAATGCCCTTCAGATGAAGTCAAGATTGGTGATTCACTGGGAGCTGTTAGCATCTCTGTTCTGGATTTTATGTCAAAAACATCATATGTGTCTTCCTCGTTATTTCGATGTTCAGTTAATTGGGGAGAGTGAAGAAGAAGCTGGCCCATGATGATGATAATTTGAAATTAGATTTAAAAACACACAACTAAACTCTTACTACATCTTTAGGAAGCAGTCATAATGAGAAAGCCCCTGACTTGTCTTGCAACTTCAGTTTTCTTTTTAACACATCTGAAAGACATCAGCACCACTGGAAAGCCTTCTCATTTTAGTCTTGGGGAACAACAAGATACGGTTCTTTTGTCCCCAGAACCTGCATCCTCTGAGTTACCCTCTGCACATACAAAGTCTGTCGTGATACAAAGATTTTCGTTTTACTGTCTTTGGAATAAGAGAATGTAGCTATGGGAAAATGGTAAAGTTATTGCCGTAATATGTCAAGAGCATACTGTATACAACATTTTTGCATGTAGACTAATGAATCTTTTTTTTTTAATTTTATTTATTTATTTGAGACAGAGAGAATGAGAGACAGAGAGCATGAGAGGGAGGAGGGTCAGAGGGAGAAGCAGACTCCCTGCCGAGCAGGGAGCCCGATGCGGGACTCGATCCCAGGACTCCAGGATCATGACCTGAGCCGAAGGCAGTCACTTAACCAACTGAGCCACCCAGGCGCCCCTAGACTAATGAATCTTTTTTTTTTTTAAAGATTTTATTTATTTATTTGAGACAGAGAGAATGAGAGAGAGAGAGAGCACATGAGAGGGGGGAGGGTCAGAGGGAGAAGCAGGCTCCTTGCTGAGCAGGGAGCCCTATGCGGGATTCGATCCAGGGACTCCAGGATCATGACCTGAGCCGAAGGCAGTCGCTTAACCAACTGAGCCACCCAGGCGCCCTAGACTAATGAATCTTGAATTGTGGAAGTAATGTGTGAATGGGCAGCTAACCCAGATTTCTTGAATGAATGAATAACAATGTATGCAAGAGTGACTTTCACTTTCTACTCTATGTACTTTTGCTCTTTTGGTACAGTTTATTCTCCTGTGTCATTTGTGTAATTAAAAATAAATAAAGATTGGGGCGCCTGGGTGGCTCAGCCAGTTAAACATTGGACTCTTGATTTCAGCTCAGGTCATGATATCAGGATTGTGAGATCAAGCATTGGATTCTGCCCTGAATGTGGAGCTTGCTTGAGATTCTCTCTCTGCCCCTCACGCTTGCATGTGTGCACTCTCTCTCTCTCTCTCTCAAATAAATAAGTAAGTAAGTAAATAAATAAATAAATAAATAAGTAAATAAATATCAGGGTGCCTGGCTGGCTCAGTCGGAAGAGCATGTGACTCTTTATCTCAGGGTCCTGAGTTTGAGCTGCATATTGGGCATAGAGATTACTAAAAAGACAAATAAATGAACTTGAAAAACTAAATACAAATCAAATCAAGAACATTTTCCTTTTTAAAATCATAAAAATAACATTTTTACATTTCTAATTAAAACTCTGTGCATGTTTCTGTTAACAAAACCTAATCTAGACTGCAGACATGCTGTCATCAAAATCATGGAGTATGGAACATCTAGCTTAAGTGTAAGGGCTTTAAACTATGAAAATTATAAAATGAAAACAAGAAATAATTTTGATCTTAGGTTAGGAATGATTTTCTTTTTGTAAGTTATTATTGAAGTGTAATTGACATTATGTAGCGTTAGTTTCAGGTTGGGACAGTTTTCTTAGATAGGACACCAAAAGCATGATCTATAAAAGAAGAAAAATGATAAATTGGATTTCATAAAAATTTAAATGTAAAAGGTGCATAATCTTTGATCCAGAAATGCCCGGAGCCTGGAATATCTTGTCACACCAGATAGTAAAAAGCTACCAAAGGCTGCTAGGGTCACACTCAAAAGATCTCAGATGCCTTTGTGAAGAGGCCAAAGATGGGGCAATTGAGTTTTAATATGAATAACAATTGCATGGGGCACCTGGGTGGCTCAGTAAGTGTCTGCCTTCAGCTCAGGTGATGATCCCAGGGTCCTGGGATGAAGCTCCAACGTCTGGCTCCCTGCTTAGCCGGAAGTCTGCTTCTCCCTCTGCCTCCTCCCCATTCAGGCTTGAGCTCTCTCCCTCTCAAATAAAAAAAAAAAAAATCTTAAAAAAAAAAGGAATAACAATTGCGGGGGCAAGTACTTGGGTGGCTCAGTTGGTTAAGCTCGGACCCTTGGTTTTGCCTCAGGTCAAGATTTCAGGGTCATGAGATCCAGCCCCAAGGCGGGCTCTGCACTCATCAGGGAGTCTGTTTTTGTCCCTCACCCTCTGCCCCTCCCCCAACTTGCACTTCTCTATCTCACACTCTTTCTCTCTCAAATAAATACATACATCTAAAAAAAGAATAACAATTGCAGGCATCTGGCTGGCTCAGTTGGTAGAGCATGCAACTTTTGATCTTGGGGTTGGGTTGTGAGTTCGAGCCCCACATTAGGGGTAGAGTTTACTTTAAAAAAAAACAATTGCAATGATTAAAGCCCATCAAATTTATTTAAAACCATGAGATCATAATAACATTAAAAAAATAACTGGCACATTTGTATGATGATAAAATGCCAATTCTTTATCTTGAAAACTGGTAAATAAATGATTTAAGCGCTTATTTTGCCTTGCTTATATAATATGTACCACTGGGTAACCAAAAAGCTTGGCATTTAGGTTTTCTTCTGCATCAGACTTTGTACTTGTTCCTCTGAGACATCCTGGAACAGGGCTTTAGTTTAAGTCTGAAGTCAGTGAGGAAAGGTAGGGATCAGACACGAAGAAAATGGGCATTCCTTTGTAAGGGCAGTACATGCTTCAGTTGGCATGGGATTTGGGGGCTCAGGATACTTGGTATTCTCTGATTTCTTCTAAATATTATCATCTGAATTCTTGAGGTTCCCAAACTTAATTCCACAGAAAAGATCTGGAAATAGTAGAATTCAATTTATTTTTTTACTTTAATGGCAACATATGCAACATGAATGTGATGCTCTGAATTATTTACCAAGTGTGGTAGGCAAAACCCAAGTTATCCACATCCTAATCCCCAGAGCCTTACAGGGCAAAAGGGATTTTGCAGCTGTGATTTAAATTAAATCGGGGGAGGGGTACCTGGGTGGCTCAGTTGGCTAAGCGACTGCCTTCAGGTCAGGTCATGATCCTGGAGTCCCAGGATCGAGTCCCGCATCGGGCTCCCTGCTCGGCAGGGAGTCTGCTTCTCCCTCTGACCCTCCCCCCTCTCATGCCCTCTTTCTCTCTATCTCATTCTCTCTCTCAAATAAATAAATAAAATCTTTAAAAATAAATTAATTAATTAAATTGGGGGAGACCAAGGAGACAGTAGTGTGGGTCAGAGAGAGATTTGGAGATGTTACCCTGCTAGCTTTGAGGATGGGGAAGAGGCCACAAGCTGTCACCTCCTCCCTCATTCTCATTCTCAGCTAATGACTCTGTTTCCTACTTCCTTGACAAAATAGAAGCAATCAGAATTTCCACCCACTTGATTACCACATACACCCCTCCTGCACCTGCTCTTCTTGCTCTCTGAGCCATCCAAGCTCCTGTCCAAAGCCAATTCCCTCCTTGTCCTTCACATTCACTCTGCTCTTACCTTCTCAAGGACTCTGCTCTAGCAAGTCTCCCCTCTCTCCCCTCTAGCAATATTTGCTCTTGACTGGATCCTTTCTATCAGTATATAGACATGCAGTCAGTTCCTCCCATCTTAAAAACGTATAAACACTCTCTTGATCTCACTTCCCTTGCCAACTACCACCCCTACTTTTGCTCCTTTTTGCAGAAAAAAAACCCTGCTGATATTCCTTCCAATTTCTCCCCGTCAGTTCCCTCCTAAACCCATCCCAACCTGGCTTTCAGCTTGGCCATCCATGGAAAGAGTCATCCATGACATCCAAGTCCTAAATCCTCAGTTCTCATCTACTGACTTCAGCTATTCCCACTTCAAAATTGACCTGACAGACTGCTCTCTCCTTGTGGAAATCCTTCCTGCACTTGCCTTCTAGGACACATTCCTTCCTCTTCCTCTTGCCTCAGTGGTCTCTCTTTCTCAGTCTCCCTCTCTTCCCTGATCTCTTCAGGTTTCTGCCTTCAGACCCCTCTCTTTTCTGTCATGCTCACTCCAGATTTGTGACTCTAAATACCACTTATATACCATCTCCCTGAAAATTTATATCCAATTCAGACCTCCCTCTTGAACTCAATATCTAGTTCCCAACTTGCCCCTCAACATCTCCCTTTGTTGCCGTAAGCAGTGAAGAATTGAGCATATTTGTTGCCACAGTATAACACGGCCTACCATTAGAGCTCCTAACTTGTCAACAAGTCCTCCCTACTACTCTATTTAAAATTCCAACCCCCAGATTTCCCAATCCCACAACTTTGCTCTACATTTTCTTTTTCCATAAACATAACATCTTTGAATTTTCTTATTCATTATGTCTGTTGTTTGGTCTCTGTCCCCACTAGATTGTAAACTCCACAAAGGGAGAGACCATTAGTTTGTACATTACTGTATCCCAAATGTCTCCAGCAGGATCTAGCATAAATATTTGTTGAATGAATGAATGATGTTTTCCTACTTGCCTATATGACAAGTTTTTCCCCCCATGAATGCCAGTGGGAATCTGACTGTATCCATGAAATCTAGTACCTTCAGATTTCATGAATCTAGTACCTGAGGCTTTGTTCTATCCTTTCATGCCATCCCTCCCCTCCTCCAGGACATGCATGCTTTTTCTTTTTCTTAAAGATTTATTTATTTATTTGAGAGAGTGAGAATGAGAGAGAGAGAGAGAGTACATGAGAGGGGGGAGGGTTAGAAGGAGAAGCAGGCTCTTCGCCGAGCAGGGAGCCCGATGCGGGACTCGATCCAGGGACTCCAGGATCATGACCTGAGCCGAAGGCAGTCGCTTAACCAACTGAGCCACCCAGGCGCCCCAATGCATGCTTTTTCAACCTGTGAGTTTTTATATATAAATAAAGGCTAATTCTTAGATCAGAAAGTGTGATACTGTATCTTTTAATATTTTTCCTATTGCATTTTTTTTTCTAATCTCATCATCCCACTGGGAATGCCAGTTATGTTAGATTTCATTTATGAATCTTCTATTACCTTCTTATAATCATTTTACATTGTTGTTCCTTCCTATTATGTTTTGGTTCCAAAATAGGCAATTTAATTCAAGCCAATGAGTCACTGGGAAAGATGTGTAGAGGAGGCTATCTGTCAGGCTCCTGAGATGGAAGCAGATGGCACACACAACCTGGGGAAACAAAGATGTAGATATAGAGAAACCAGGGTCAGACTATTGGTAGCAGAGGGCCACATGTCAGCCTGAACCTAGAGAGGGAGGCTGCAGGGAGAGAAGTGCCTGACTGGGGCTTCAGTCTTTTTTTTTTTTTTTTTTTTTTGAGAGAGAGCGCGAGAGAGCATGCACAAGCACGAGGGGTGGGTAGGAGGAAGGGGCAGAGGGAGAGGGAGAAGCAAGCTCCCTACTGAGCAGGGATCCGAACTCCGGGCTTGATCCCAGGACCCAGAGATCATGACTTGAGCCGAAGGCAGATGTTTAACCCACTGAGCCACCCAGGCGCCCCAGGACTTCAGTCTTTGATGAAGAAATGCCACCAGTCCGTGGTCACCTGGCAGAGATGGAGCTAAGAAGTTCAAGTACCTCTACCTCACTCTCCTCCATCCTTCTATTTTCTTGCCAATGATTCCTGTTGGCCACATCACCTGGCAACCAATGGGCAAAGGAACTCCCTGATGCCATCATAGAGAATACCCTCCCTGCACTCGAAGCAAGCTTGAGAAGGTGGCAACTGGGTCTGGAGGTGCAAATGGAAAATATCCAGGACCAGAGATTTTTTTGTGAAAAAGTTCCCAAGTGTGCTTGGTTTATGAGAATTTACTAGATATGGCTCCAACTGAAAATGCTCATGAGATGGTTCTTGGCTCTGGCTGGTAGAAGTCAGAACTGAACAGTTGTGGAAAACCAACTGAGAGGACACATCCCTGTGCCCATCCCCACCCCCACTGCTATGACACTAAAACCCTGGGCTTGGAGCACATCCCTGGGAGCCACTTGGGGGCAGATATAGGATGGGTAAGAAATTACACATGGATGGTTATAATCCAATGGTGGAATGGTGAGTGCATAGGGAATTTGCCAACTGGTCCCAAATTGTCCCAATCCTGTAGACTTCCTGGAGTTACTGGCTGTTCCAGAGGACATTCATGTCAGGAGGCAGAGTGGGTCTATGTAGGCAACTGTAAATGCACCTTGGGAGAACAAGTTTGGGGTCAAAAAGAGGGAACACCCCAATACCCTCCAGCATTTCCTACTGGAGGAAGCAGTAGGAAAGCATTTAGGAGAAGCTATTTGGAGACACATCTCGGTAAATCTAAGTTAGGTCACCTCTGGATGGATTTCTCCAGCCCTTTCTGGACTGCCATAAAGACAGCAAATCCTGTTAACAAGCTCATGGGGAAAACAACAGAACCATCCAGGATGAAGGAAAGATTTTGACTGAGTTGGTGCCCCTTGAATGGGAACAGGAAAGCCATTAATTAAAGCCTTGGAAGTCCAGGATCTGGTAAGTGGCGTTACTGTCACCCATATGCGGACAACATGCTCTTTGCTGACTGCTTCACTGTAAATTCCTGAAAGATCTAAGCCACACTGGCAGCAGTGCCTTTAAACTGGAGCTTTAGAAAGTGTGACTACCAGCCCCTTGGATTCCCTTTAATGGTTTACACTCAAACCCTTGGCATCCCCAAGTGGGCTAGCTAAGAATAACAGGGAAGGCAGCCGCAGTGGAGGCACAGATTTGAATCTCCATTTAAAACAGAGCAACTATATAATAAAATCAAATCACATGGTCAAAGTTTTGCAACAAAACTAGATAACAAGGTACACCCCTGAGCTCCAAAATACAAGCCAGTAAGAAGAAACTAACAACAGCCACCAGAGCCTGGCACGGAGTCAGCATCTCTGCAGGAAAAACAAGAAGACAATAGACCTGAGAACAGTTAGGCACTGGAAAATAGGGCAGGTCAATTTAAGAGCAGCAAGCTGAAACTAGGAAGCATTTTCTCAGCCCAATACAGGATAAGTGCAAATGGTCCTGCGTAAGTGGGAAGACCATCTTAGAAGACGACAGTAAAATTTGATGCACAGAATACATTTTTATGTATGTGGAAATAAACAAGCATCTAGCTCCTATGAACTCTCAAAATTCTAGGAGGTGGGGGAGGGTCCCTGCTCTTCTCCTGTCCTTGGGCATTTGCTAATGGAGGAGTAGCCCTGGATGAGCTATCTCCTCAGTCTCTCTTATTAAGGGGTAAGGTCTCACAGGGGTGTGCTGGATTCCCCATTATCCAACTGCCTAAAAATCCCTAGATCAGGGGCCTAGAGACCTGGACTCTATCCATAGTTGCTGAAACTCAGGGCAGAACATTTCACTTCTCTGAGTCTCAGTCTCCTTACCTCTAAAATGGGAATAATTTTAAAAAGTGTTGTCTTGCTTATCTCAAAAGACTATGGGGTGGATCGACAAAGACAATGCATTTGGAAGTGTGAGTGTCACAATTGCTTTTCACAGTCATGAGTTCAGGTGACAGTTCTGCCCCTTACAGTTGTGGGATCTTAGGCAAGTCTTGACTTCTCTCAGCCTGTTATTCTCACCTGTAAAATCGTAATAGTAACATCATCATCATCATCATCATCATCATCATCATCATCTGAATTGCAGAGTTGCTGTGGGAATGAAATGAAGCGCTTAGCAACTTAGACACATCAAGAGCACTCACTAAACGTTATCTACTGTCTCAATGATGGCTTGTTAATTAGGGTCCTTATGTGAAGACTGTTGAGATAGTTTATGATATTTCCACTATCAGACGCCAGAGGGCGACATAGACGGCGGGACCCCAGCCATAAGCACGCCTGACGCAGCGCCACCACTGGCCACGCGGTGGCGCTAAGCCACATGATGTCTGATTTTTCCGCAGAGTTTGAGGTGCAGAGAGAGCTTACGGAATGAGAGGGGAGATGGGGGTAAAGGGGAACCCTGAGACTTGAGAAGCCCTAAACCAAAGGATCAGGGGTCCCTGGACCATGTAGCTTCCGGATTTTAGGGACACAAAGGATCATTTGGGAATGAATGGGTTTTGGAGTCTTTTTGATTATGAGGGCGCCCCCTTCCTTCTAGCGCCAGATCTGCATCCTCTCTCTGGGGCACCCTAGGTGCTGAAAGGGGAAGCGTTTGTCTCTGCGTGCTCCTCCTCTCCTAGCTCTAGCTCATTCATCTGCGGCCGCGGTACGCCGTTGCCATGGAGACGTGATGCAGGCGGGGGGCGGGTAGGGAGGCCCCGGGTGACGTCTGCGCTGCTAGCAACTTGTCTCCCGCGGCCTCCCAATTCTTGCCTATTTTGGAAGAGAGCCGCAGCCCTTCTGCTGATGCGCGCGCGCTGGCGCCTTTTAAAGGCAACCGGCGGAGTGGCGGCTCCGCTAGAGCCCGGGAGCTGCCCCCGCCCCCGAGCCGCGAGCCCCGCGCGGAGTCTGGGCCCAGGAAGCCCCCCGCGCCCTACACCCCACCCCCATTCTAGCGCCCTCCACTCACTTTAGGGAAATTTCAACCATGGAGAAAGGAGGTCCTGCCCTTGCCCCTCGCCCCCCTCTTCCTCCCTCCAACAGGGGAGACTCTTCTTCCATAGGAGCCTTGGAAGGAAACAAGATGCCAGGCCTAGCGCGTTTGGGGATCCTCTCTGGACAAGGCCACAGAGTGAAAACACCAGGTGAGAACGTCACTGCCCGCGGGGCTACCCCGGGTCTCTGGAGATCCACGCCCCCTCCAGCTTCCTGCCTTAGCCTTTTTCTCCTCGGGCTCAGCCTGGGGTCGAATTAGGATCTTACTGGAAGGTCCCTACCAGTTTCTCCAGCCCACTCATTAAACTGAAAGGGAAACTGAGGCCAGAGAAGAGTAGTGACTTGACCAGGGTCACCTGGCGTGTTCCTGGAGAGCGGTGAGTCAGAGCCCAGTGATGTGGACTTCCTAGCCAGAGGTCAGTCCTGTGTTCCTTAACCTTGAGAATAGCTGGCACAGTGTGCCAGCCTCTGGCCCTTGCCCTGTACCCAGCAGCAGAGCCAGAAAGCTCCTCTTCCAGCACAGCATCAGCTGCTTCTTCTTCCCCAGGACAGTCCACACCTAGGTGGGCTTTCTGGATCGTTGATCACTCTAGACAAGCTTCGGGATCCCTATGGACTCTATGGCCAACCAACCATGTTGCTACTTGCAAATGTCTGCTTCCATCGAAGGCTTCCTACAGCTCACCAGCTCTCTGGAAATTTCTGGGGCCAAACCTTTTCCAGACTGCTTACAAGCACCTGTTAGTTTCTGGATGGACGCATGGCCTGCAGGCTCTGGCCACACTACCCAGAGCCATGTGGACCCAGCTTTTTGGACTCCCGTGCCCAATCCTGATGATGCCTGCACTCTCCCTGTAGCACCCACAAGGGTGTTTGACCAGAACTCACTGAAGACAGCTGTGAAGTACTACTCTACATACCCAAGGTGCTGTATACATTCCAGACATCTCTGGGCCCTGACTCTGGACCAGGGCTGGGGACCCAGAGCTGGATCCGACCCAGCCTGACTGTGAGCACCAAGTCTGGCAAAGGAGAGAGGTTCCTGCTCTGGAGCAGTTAGCTCCGGAATCCTGAATAGCTCTTCCAAGGGGTATCCATTGCCAGAGCCAAGCTTTTAATGCACAGAAGGGGAAACTGAGGCATCCCTCCGAGAGACACTATATGCCAAGGTCACACAGCAAGTCTGCGTTGTTGAGACTAGTTCCCAGAACACTGCCTCCTGGCCTGGGCTCTTTCTCTGCATCTTGATCCCAGCGGCCAGCCTCTGAGAGGCACACAGAGCCAGGCATCTGGTCCAGGGTCCACCTTTACTAATGAGGGCTGTGTCACTTGGACCACTCCATTCTCTGTACTGGGGCCTCAGTCACCCAAGGTGGATGACGAAGGGGCTCCCAGTCCAACTGGGAGTCTGGGATTCTATGAAATGTGGTATTTTTCCAGGCTGTGGCATCCCTCTATGGTAGTCTCTGGGACACTGCTGGGGTGTTTTCCTTCCATCAGCCTGAAGCTAAGGAGTACTGTAAGGAGACAGTAGTTGCTTCAGCAACGGGCTCTGCAGACCACTCTGAGGATGACCTGGGGGTCTGTTTTACACACCTTGGAGCCCATTGGATCCCTCCAACGGTAAGTTCCCTGGTGCACTTGGCACAGACCTGTGAGAATAGCCTCTGATGGGTTGGATTTGAAGGAGGAAAACCACAGGGTCAGTACCAGTACTTGCTTCCACCCATGTCCACAGAGGCCAGGTCTCCAAGGCCCAAGGTGGCCCTACTTGTCCAGGGCTGAGGACTTAGTCTTCCAGGAGACTTCAGGTGTTTCCTCCCCATCTGCCCAGGGTTCTTTTCCTGCTTCCTGAATCTGCTCCATCAACAAACCATAACTACTGCTACCCCCTTCCCGCCATGGTTCCTACAGCTCCAGCATTTCCAGGAATGGGGACCATCATTCCCCCTGCTCTTGGGAGTCTCTTCTTGGTTGCTCCTCAGGCTTTTCTTCTGTCATTGGCCAGCCCCAGGCCTACTGCTTTCCCATGATCACCCCAGCCTTGAGCCCCATCCATCTCTCCTGGGCTCCTGTGGAGCATCCCTTGGAGACTTCCTCTCTGCTGGGCCTAGGGCCAGAGGGAATAATAAGAGCCCACATGTGGCAGGTTGCCCTGAGGTTTGAGTGAGGTAATGCACGCATTAGGTATATAAGGTGCAGGTAAGTGCTGCACCTGTGAACTCTCATGTTGCAAGGTGTGTTCAGGTGATAACAAGGAGATCCTTGAAGCTGGTGCCTATGGTGGCCTAGGCACCTTGGGGCAGAAGAGGAGGGGGGCCAGGAGGAATTTGGGGTAATTGGGAGTGATAGAAACCAGAAGTGTTTTAAGTTGGGGAAAACTTGGTTAGGTTGGCTTCTAGAAAAATCCAGTCGCTGAGCAGTGAAAGGGCTTATTGGGCCTCCATCCTGGACTTGCTGAGGACTGTGGGACCCAGTGGTACCCGGGGAAGGATCGTGCTGGGACCCAGGCCAGAGCCCTTGGGATGATTTTGTGTGCATCCCTCAACATTCCCAGGCCCCAGCTGTCATCTTTGTCTTTTTCTTTGGAATTGCTGCAGCCCCTAGCTTGGCCCAGCCCATCTGCTGCTCTCAGACCAGGCTGGGCCAAGGCTACAAAAAGCCAGTGGGTGCCCAGGCTCTGTTTCTACATGTACAGCGACAGAGCCTGTGCTGTCTCCCCTGGCAGCACATGCCATGTCTTCAGAGCCTTGCTCAAAATTCTATTTTTCATAAAGGTGAAATAATGATGACTGACATTCCTTCATTCAATGCTTATGGTATTCTTTTTATGTGGCAGGCATTGTTCCAAGTGCTTTAATGATTTAATTCATTAAAATTTTGCATCAATCCTTTGATGTAGGAGCTTTTATTCTCCTCACATACCTATTTAACAGATGGGTAAACTGAGTCATGAGACGTTAAGTCACTTGCCCAATGTGAAGGGGCCAGGACTCCACACGGGCATCTCACGCTAGAGCCTCTCGCTGGACCCCCACCTTCTCCTGCCTCTCTGAGCCTCAGGAACCCTCCCACTCACCTTGCTTTCCACAAAGGACTTACTGGCTCTTTCCTTGCAGTCCTGCCCATAGCACAGGATCCAAGCCTCCTGGTCAAGGTGGGGGTTCAGCTGTCCTTAGCAGAGGCTGCCCCCTTTTCACCTTCACTCCCCACACCTGTTAACACAGACTCCGGCTGTGATGGCTTCTTCTGTGGTTACCTGTCCCCATCTGGGGTCTCATTTATGATTGCATTCCTCTGTCTACTCCACCCCACACAGCTCGACCAGACATTCAGCAACTCAGCTCAATCACGCCTCCTCAGGAAGTCCACCCAGAACTCCCCAGGCTCAGTCAGTCCTCATTTGACTTCTCCCCACACACTCGGCATGTCTTCTTCACAGCAACCATTTCACGGCTCTGGCTTCACTGACTTCATGGAGTTCCCACTTTCCCACCAGCCTGGATGCTCCATGAAGTTAAAACCAGGCCTGTGTTTCCACACATTGCATCACCAGTGCCTAGCACAGAGCCTGGCACAAACCCAGCACTCAGATGTGTGTGCATGAATGAAATACATACGTGGGGCCCTGCTCTGGGCCAGGTCCTATGCTAGATGCTGAGAATATGGAGAGCAGACAGAGATGCTGGTGGGTAGACAGACAAATAAACAAGCAATGACAAGACAGGATGAGAAATGCACTGATGAGGAAATAGGGGAGGTGGTGGGGGCACAGGGGAAGGGCCCCGGACCCAACCAGAGGACGAGCAGAGCAAGGAGGAATTCACCAGTGTGTGTGTGTGGGGGGGGAGTGATGGTGGTGGAGAAGACTCTGAAACCGGGCTGAACTAATAAATGAACAGTGGAGGTCTGTCTCCTCCTCCAGACCTCCAGCTCCTCAAGGGCAAGGCCAGTGTCCTGAACTCCTGTCTACCCCTTGGGGCTTACAGGAGTGTTGGGTCCCAGCTCTGCATTCAAAAAACATTTTAGGTGATTGATTTTCCTCCCCCCACCCCTTTGGAACATGGCTGGTCTGACATGCTCTTCACTGTATTACTTGTGGCCACTTTTCTCAGCCCTGCCTCCAGGTCCTTGCCCAGAGCAGTTCCGTCTTTTCCCACCTGGCTACACTCTCCTCTTCCCACCCACTGCATGGTTCCCTGTCCCTCACCTTCTCGGCTCAGCCCACTCGCCCAGCTCTGACCGTCTCAGTGTGTGGGTTTCAGCATGTACCCTCTTCACATGAGATTTGTTGATTTCATAACCATAAATAGATAAAATGTTCTGAATATCTCCCTGTGCAAGTAGATTGGGGGAGTGATCACATAATGAAAAGGCCTTGGGAGAAAGAAAACAGGCTGCTAAGATGCAGATGAAGACAAGACAGCCATTGCTCAGACTAGCTCTACATAAGGATTATGCTTTCACTTGACAGACTGGCGAACCCTACACCTGGGCCTGGGGAGATACTTGGGAATCTGTTAGAAAACTTTGGTGTGGTTTCAAACCCAAGAACAGCCTGGTAAAAATGGGAAGAAGTAGGGATGCCTGGGTGGCTCAGTTGGTTAAGTGTCTGTCTTTGGCTCGGGTCATGATCCCAGAGTCCTGGGATTGAGTCCTACATTGAGCAAGGAGTCTTCTTCTCCCTCCCCTTGCTTGTGCCCTCTCTCAGATAAATAAGTAAAATATTTTTAAAAAATAGAAAGAGGTAGAAATCAAGAAACCTGATTTCTAATTTTAAAATCTTCTCATTCTAGCTGTGTGACCCTGGGCAAGTTACCAAACCTCTCTGAGAAGTTGCATAAAGATTCTTCCCCTGGGCTAGACTGAAGATTCTGAGAGGCCTAAGACCCCATAATACCATGATTTTCTTCCCAGCAAGACTTTCTGTCCTGCTGAATACCTTAATCACCAACTATGGGACACCCCCCTTCCCAAAATGTAGTCCTGAGACTGGGGTTGGGGTAAGGATGGAATGGAGTATCCTGACTCTTTATTGCCAACTCCAACTCTTGTTGCCATGGCAACAGGAAGTGGACCATCACTCCTGCATGGAGACGCTCCATGGGGGCTAGAAGCCAGTAAGGAGCCTAGCCCATTGGGCTTCCCAATCTGTCCTCCCTTGAGGAGTGTAGGGACATTACTGCTTTCTGGCATTTAGAAGAGTAAAGAGAGGTAAAATGACAGCTTACTATGCCCTGGGCCCAGAGAGCTTCTGGCTGAGAGAGAGACAGGTGGAGATATTCCTAGTGTGAACTCATCCTACCCTAAAAGATGGAAAACTTTCTCTGAAGAGGGTCAGTTTGTAAATATTTTAGGCTTCCCAAGCTATATTGTTTCTGTTGTGACTGCTCAACCCTGCCCTTGTGGGTGAAAACAGCCATAAATAATACATAAACAAATGGATGTAGCTGTGTTCCAGTAAAGCTTTATTTACACACTCAGTGGGCCAGATTTGGCATGCTGACCAGCATCTGCAGACCCCTGCTGTACCCCATGCTGCAAGAGAAAGAGCTGGGAGCAGTAACTAGGCTTAAGGCCCAGAATCACCAATGACTTGCTCTGTGACTTTAGCTAAGTCATTGTCTGTCTCTGATCCTCAGTTTCACCATCTATCAGATGACTATAACAATATCAGTCAGATTTGCCATGAGAATTGGTCTAACAGGTCAGAGCAAATCTCAAGTCTTTCCGTCTTTCTGTTCCGTCACTTCAAGTAGAGCTAACTCCCCTCCCAAGGCCATGCCCTTGCCTCCTAAGGGTGGCAGCAGTCCACTGGAAGGAAGAGGTGTTTCTCTCTAGAGTCAGATTCTTAGTCTGGCTTTCCAACTTCCAGCCTCAAGTGACCCCATTTCTGTAGCAAGCCAAGCACAGGAGGAAATGAGGAATCCCTTCTTTTCTACCATCCAGTCATTTGGCAGGAGGCTACAGTTCACTTGAGAAAGGGATGTGGCTGCAGTGGCTGGTAGCCAGGCTTTAGAGGAGGCCTTTGAGACTCAAAGTTAGGAAAGGTGAGCTTCAGATCACCTAGATCATCTACCTATGGCCCAGCTTCCCTGAGGTGCATGTCAAGTAGCCACAGCTATAATCTGGTGGTGACTCTTAGCACCATCAATTGCATTAATGGATCTTTCTTGAGCCATCTTGTCCACCTGTCTGGTTTGACTACCACTGAGATCTTGCATCCTTAGGCATCTATTTTGTCATCTGCTCTGAAGACCCATAAAGTGATTCTCTACCCCCCACTCCCTCCTTCTCTCCCTCCCTCCTTCCCTTCCTCTTTCTTTCTCCTCATCATAAACAGGTTTGTCCAGGGTAAGACAAGATACATTTCAACAACCCTCTGTCAAGAAAGATCCTTGCCCAAATATCCAGAAAAGTAGCCCTAACCAGGAGTCTCCATCCTTTTCTAAAGAAGCAGACCCCCCATCCCCAGTCACCCCCCATCTCTCTCTCAGGAGGCCATCATCCCCAAAATCTCTGGAAAAGATACACTTCTCTTTGAGAATGGTTGAGGGGTGATGTCTCTCTAGGTCCCCAATAAAGCTATGCAAGACAGGAGCAGGGGATCTCACGGCCTGTTCTTGCTATAAAAAGACATTTTTCAGAAAAAAAATAATAAAGAAAGAAATCAGCCAATCCGTCCTCAATGCCATCACCTCTTCTTGGTGATTTTTCGGGGAAGGAGTGGGCGGGTTGCCATGGCAACAGATGCAAAGAGCTTGTCTCAGTAAAGAAGGGACCTTGATATTTTTTTCTCTCTCTCATTCTCTCTCTCAGTTGTGTGTGTATGTGTGTGTGTGCGTGCTGCGCATGCCTGTGCCCACACCAGGAATTTTTTTTTAGAACTAAAGAAAGCCCTTCTCTTCCCTCAGCTCCCCAAATATGGAGCGATGGAAAACCACTTACTCCTGCAGGCCAGGGAGGATTCGGGATAATTCAAGAAAAAAGGGAGAGGTCATATGGGGCTCCCTTCCTCCATCTTTTTACTAGAGATTGCATGCAATACATACTTTCACAAATGGTTGGGTTCAGTGGTTGGATAGAAAGGAAGATGCTGGGTGGAAAGAAGTAAGGGATAGTTTGTGCAAGAGGGCAACAGTGATATCGAGAGGGCAACAGAAGGTGCACTGAGGTTGGGGATGCATACATTCTCCACTGGATGCTGAGAAAGAAAGGCAGAGAGCAGACTCACATATAGACACACACACGGACAGGGAGGCACACAGAAAACTGCAAACATGAACACATACACAAACATAGAACTACACACAACACAGGAAGTGGTGGACATTTTTTACAAAGACAGACATAGATGCAGGCATCGGCAAATGCATAGATATACAGGGATACAGACACACAGCATGCAGACAGACACAGACATACAAATACAGTCACAGTCAAATGGACAGACAGACACATGCACACCTTCAGTCTGGCTCCCTCCCTTCAATTGCCCAAGCATCCCTAAACAGCAGTGCTTAGCTGAGAATGCTGAGAATACTGCAAGCTCACACCGTGGGTTTAACTGGGTGGCTCCTCTTCCCCCCATTCCTTCTACACATTCACCCCTAAGCCCCTATTTTTTAAGTAGGCTCCACACCCAGTGTGGAGCACAATGCAGGCCTCAAACTCACGACCCTGAGATCAAGACCTGAGCTGAGATCAAGAGTTAGATGCTCAAACAACTGAGCCACCCAGGCACCACAGTCAAAGCCCCTCTTTCAATTCATTTCTTGCCCATTTTCCCATAGCCAATGGGCTCTGATACCTCCCCCATCTCAAGCTTTCAATTCTTAGCCTGTTCTGTTCTGCTGCTGCTGCTTGCCGATTCAAGGAGGGGGAGAGTGGGGTGACTCAGCCAGGCCAGGATGACTCACACTGCCAGTATTTTTAGCAGCGGCCAGGAGCTCTCTAGCGTGCCAGCCGCCCCCCTCCTCCTGCTTGCTATTTTGGAACCGTCACTGGTGATATAAATAGCTCCTCTCCCACGGCCTGAAGCTGCTGCCAAGCTATTTTTGGTTCTGCACAGTTAAAAATAGCTTCACGGAGGTGGGAGGCAAGGGGAGTGGGAGCTGGCCTAGGGAGAGGAGACATTGGGGCATACAGAGCTTCTCAACTTGAATTAGAGTGGGCGAAATAGGATGAGCCCTTCTCTTCCCCCTCCCTGTCCCTTTCTAGGCCCTTCTTTCCTTCCAGAGGGCCTTCCCTCCAGCCCATTCTGGAAAAATGCAAGGGTTCCCTTGAGCTCATTCTTCTTTCATGCTTATTTTACTCCTCCAGCTCAGAAACCTTGGGCCCCTAAAACCCCCTCCCATATTCATCCTTGGAGGAGAAGTGGACTGCTAACTGGGGCCTCACTCTGAGACCTTTGTGAACTCAAGCTCTACTTTGATGTCCAGGTAGACCATGGCCAAATTACTTCCTGGGTTGTTTTGTTTTGTTTTTTTCAGAACCATGGACAGTGGTCAGTGCCCCATTCTTTCACTGCGTCTCTGTCCAGCTCGCTGGAGACTGGCTGGGCCCGACCAACAGGTAGTTCTTATCATGGAAAGGGGTACTAAGATTGTCTCCCAGCCAGGGCTAAAGCATTGGTGGGTGAAGAAATCAGGAACACTGCCCTGGATTTTCATACAAGAATGGGATCCAAAGATCAAGGGCTTGTCCAAATAGAAGTTTGAGGGAGGGAGGGATGGGTACATCAGTGGTCAGATAGAGATGGGAGTGGAACAGAGATGTACTTCCTGAAGGAAGGATTTCTCTGTAATCCAGATAAATAGGGTTAGAGAGAGTGGCAGACAGACAGACACAAACACCTCTTCCCTTCATCTCAGCCGTGCCATTGAACACAGGATGGATGATGGAGATGGCCCCAACCTCTGCCAAAATGGCACAAAATGGTCACAACTGGATGCGCAGTCACCCTCTTCTGAGGGTGCCTTAACCCTTCTCCTCAGCTGTCTTCTTTCCCCACTCTGCCTCTTTTGCCACCACCATTTCCCATGGGCATGAGGAGTTCCTTGAACCCAAATTTTGCTTCTTGGTGTCAAAGTTTATCCCCACGCTTCCTATGTAACTTTCTACAATCAGGCCAATCCCTCTCCCTCCAATTTTTAGGTGGTCTTATTTTCAGCCTCTTAGTGATTTCACACAGATCCTTATTCTACCATAAGATTTCACATAAAATGTCCCCTAGACCACTTCTTCTCCTTTTATGGGATTCTAGGGGAAAGAAAGGCGCCCCTCAGCCCCTGTAGAGAGCAATCATCTGTGCTGAAAAGAAAAAAAAAGGAAAGAAAGAGATAGAGGGCAAAGGTGACATGATGTGGAGACAAAACTGATGAAGAGAGGAAGGAAGTCTCGAGAGAGCAGAAGGGGGAACGTTTCGGGGGGGCGGTACAAAGCTGAGAAAGACCACCAAGCAGGCAATGAGATTCAGAAACTAGTCGGGGCCGAGGGAGGAGGATGTGGAGGGTTGAAGGTTAAGAGACAGAACAAGGAGGGGCGCCTGAGTGGCTCAGTTGGTTGGGCGACTACCTTCGGCTCAGGTCATGATCCTGGAGTCCCGGGATCGAGTCCCGCATCGAGTCCCGCATCAGGCTCCCTGCTTGGCAGGTAGCCTGCTTCTCCCTCTGACCCTCCCCCCTCTCATGTGCTCTCTGTCTCTGTCATTCTCTCTGTCTCAAATAAATAAATAAAATCTTTAAAAAAAAAAAAAAAAGAGACAGAACAAGGAGTCCTAGCGCCGAAGATGGGGAGGGGGTTGGAGAGGGGTATGGAGGACAGCCCGACGGAGTTACGGGGTCCCTGGCAGGTGCGGGGATCTCGGAGGGTGCAGCACAGCCCCCTCGTTTCTTTGCTGCTTCCCTATCTTCCCCGCCAGAGACAGGGGGGAGCCCTCCGGAGCGGTGCGGAGGCAGCCAGGCCCCGCCCGCCGCCGCCGCCGCGGCAGCCGCCGGAGGATTCCTGTCCTAATATGGAGCTGGGATTCCCCCGGCCCCGCCCCCGCCCCCGGCCCGCCGGGAGACCGAGGTTTGCAGTCGGGCGGGGGGAACCGCTCGCTTTGGGGGCTGACAACGGGGTGGGGGAAGGGATACCTAGGTGCAGACCCAGATCCTCACGGTGCCTTGGGACCCTGCCTCAGTTTCCCCTGTTAGTGGCTGCAGTTAATTAGTTGACAGGGAAACCGAGAATCACTGCAGACTACCGCGTTGGTGTTGGTATTCCTATTCTTGGCTGTGGGAAAATAGAACCAAGGCCAAATTCAGGGGGTCCCTCTCCCTCAGGACCCCCTTTTCACCCCACCCTAGAGACTTAGACTTCCATGTAATGCCCCCTGCTAAATGCCAAGGCCCGGGTTTTGAAAGGGTGGGGGGAGGAGATTTGTTCTTTGAAAGTGACTAAGGGAATCCCAGATTGAGTAATCCCTAGAGAGAAACCCCAGCGGCGACCTATCCAGCAGAGGCCGAGGAGGGTACTTCTTCTCCCACATGTGAACGTGACCTTTGTCTGACACATAGCAAGGAGGAATTTGTAGACTACCCTGCTCCTCCCCCATTTCCTCATCTCCTGAGAAAAATCGATGTTGGAAACAGCCCCTCCCTCCCCTCTACAGACTCTCCTGCCAGGGGCTTCAGGCCGCCTTAACCCTTACCCTGCCCCTTCCGTCAGCTGAACACATTTGGACCCCTGGGTCCCTGCACCCCCTTTCAGGCTTTCCTAATGCAGCGCCTGCTTCTCCGCTCAGCTGCCGCCAGCCGCGGCCCCCTCCGCAGCCTCCGTTCTCCCCCTCCTCCCGTCCCCCCTCCCGCTCTCATTCTACGTCATGGGATGACGTCGGGAGCCAGGGAGGGAGGAGGAGCTCCCCCCCCTCCCCAGCCAGCGGCTCCCGCTGCAGCTTGCTTAGCCCAGCCTCCTGCTTTCCCGCCCCCCCTTTCTCTAAAGCGAGCCCCCCACGCCTAGCAGGAGCTATATAAGGCGGAACGAAGCAGGCGACGGGGGCAGCGCAGCCGAGCGGAGCCCAGGAGAGGAGAGAGGAGAGAGAGAGCCTGAGCGAGAGACGGGGAAGCAAGAAGGAAGAAGCTACCGGTGCGTCGGGACGGGGACGCAGGTGTTCGGAGCACCGGAGCTGGAGCTCTGCAGCCGCTAGTCATGTACCGCTCCACCAAGGGCGCCTCCAAGGCGCGCCGCGACCAGATCAACGCTGAGATCCGGAACCTCAAGGAGCTGCTGCCTCTGGCCGAAGCGGACAAGGTCCGGCTGTCCTACCTGCACATTATGAGTCTTGCTTGCATCTACACCCGCAAGGGCGTCTTCTTCGCTGGAGGTGAGCAAACTGGGGCTGCTGGAGACCGGGGGCAATGGAGCTAAGGGAACCCACGGAGACTGCTGCATGTCTAGGGCAGTGTGGCGGAGAGCTGGGGAGAGAAGGGAGACTTAGGGAACTCAGGACTTCCTACTTTTCCTCATGAGCTCTGTTCAGACCTCACCTTAGTTCTGGATGAGGGAGGGTAGGAGCCTGGATAGGGTCCCCGGTGCCAGAATCATGGGAGGAGGAGAGCCAGGACAGAATGGCCCTAGTTCCCACAAGCGCAGAGGCTTTCCAGGAGCCCGGGGAGGGAAGCCTGGGAAGTTGCAGGGATGGAGTCACCAAAACCCCGGGCAAGTGCATCCATGGTTCTCTATGCTGAAAGTGGGCGCTTCTTCAGCCTTTGAAGCGCTGTCCGCGGTGCTGACAGCGCCACGGGGTTGCAAGGCGCTGCTCGCGGTGCTGAACGCCCAGTCAGCTTTTGAGCGCTGTCCGTGGGTCTGAAATTCGGGGCCAAGAAAGACCTAGCCCCGACTTAGAAGTCAAAGGCCTCTCTGGCTAGGGAGATCCAGCAACAGGTTCCCTGGGCAAGAGCTGTGGGCAGCGGGTCAACAGGTGTGTGCAAAGGCAGGTTCATGAAAAATTCCTCTGGATTTTCTGAAACTCAGTCCATGCTTCCTCACTCATGCTTTGCCTCCCAGGTTTACTCCTGACCCACCATGTCTTCTTACCCTGCAGGCACTCCTCTGGCGGGCCCCACAGGACTTCTCTCATCTCAAGAGCTTGAAGACATAGTGGCAGCACTACCTGGATTTCTACTTGTGTTCACAGCTGAGGGGAAGCTGCTATATCTGTCTGAGAGTGTGAGCGAACATCTGGGCCACTCCATGGTGAGTGGTGAGGGTCCTCTCAGTCTGGGCTGGGGCACATATGGGACACAATGAGCTTTCCACTTTTGAGAATTTGAGAATTACTGAGGAGGGGAGGTTATACCCTGACAGATGCTATGTGCCAAGGATTGGCCCTTGCTGCCTTCACTAAGTGTCATCTCATCTCTTCTTCACCTTTCTCCAGGTGGACCTGGTTGCCCAGGGTGACAGTATCTACGACATCATTGACCCAGCTGACCACCTAACTGTGCGCCAGCAGCTCACCCTGCCCTCTGCCCTGGACACTGGTAAGAACTCCCTTCTCCCTCCCTCAGTCAAACCTCCTTCCTGCTTCCCTGCTCTTCCCTATGTGCTATGTCTTTCAACCAATCCACCCTCTTAATCAGTTTTTCTCTCCATTTACCTAGATCGCCTCTTCCGCTGTCGCTTCAACACCTCCAAGTCTCTCAGGCGCCAGAGTGCAGGCAACAAACTGGTGCTTATTCGAGGCCGATTCCATGCTCATCCACCTGGGGCCTACTGGGCAGGAAACCCTGTTTTCACAGCTTTCTGTGCCCCACTGGAACCAAGACCTCGCCCTGGTCCTGGCCCTGGCCCTGCCTCACTCTTCTTGGCCATGTTCCAGAGCCGTCATGCTAAGGACCTGGCCCTACTGGACATATCCGAGAGGTAAGCCCAGAATGTTCAGACTCCAGGAAGAAGGCAAGCCAGAGATGAGGGGACCCTAGATTCTGGAGCCAGGGGCAGGGAGGATGGGGTGTAAGGGGACAGAGGACCTGGGAGGGAGTGAGATGCCTGGGTATAAAGCAGGGAAAACAGAAAGCTGACCTCACCCTTTCCACCTTCCCAGTGTCCTAATCTACCTGGGCTTTGAGCGCAGTGAACTGCTCTGTAAATCATGGTATGGACTTCTGCACCCCGAGGACCTGGCCCACGCTTCTGCTCAACACTACCGCCTGTGTGAGTGTCCAGAGAGGCTGGGGAACAAGACAGGGAGCTGGGAAAGGTGATGGGAGGCCCAACCAAGAAGGGCTGTGGTCAAGACTTATGCTGGGGAGATGCCAGAGACCAATAATTTTGGATACTATAGGGTGAACATTAGGGTGAGGAGTCAAAGTGAGAATATAATCAGAACTGGGGGACTCCAAGTGGTGAGGTCAAGATGGGGAGCTGAGTGGTGCAGGTCAGGGTAGTCAGAAATAGAGATGTCATCGATATCCCAATTCAGTGGAGAGGTCAGCAAGGGGGGAGTTTAAGTGGTGTTGCCCAATGGACATCCTAACTCTGCATCTCTTCTTTCCCTTCAGTGGCTGAGAGTGGAGATATTCAGGCAGAGATGGTCGTGAGACTGCAGGCCAAGCCTGGAGGCTGGGCATGGATTTATTGCCTGTTATACTCAGAAGGTCCAGAGGGCCCTATTACTGCTAATAACTACCCAATCAGGTGAGCTGCAAGGCAGGAGCCTGGAGGATAGTTGAGGTGGACATAGAGGAGATACAAATCAGGGAACTTCTCTGGGAAAGACCACCAGACCCTTACCATCTGCCTCTTCTCTCCTTTCCAGTGACACGGAAGCCTGGAGCCTCCGCCAGCAGCTGAGCTCTGAAAACACCCAAGCAGCCTATGTCCTGGGCACCCCAACCATGCTGCCCTCATTCCCTGAGAACATCCTCTCCCAAGGGCAGTGCTCTAGCCCCAACCCACTCTTTACCCCAGCCCTGGGGGCTTCCAGAAGCACCAATTTCCCTAGTGCTCCAGAGCTGGGTGCTGCCTCAACATCAGAAGAGCTTCCCCAATCCCAAAAAGAGCTGGGCTTTAGTTACCTGGCATTCCCGTCTGGCTCTGAGCCTTCTCTTCATGCAGATCTGAGCAAGGATCTTGTGTGCACCCCACCCTACACACCTCACCAGCCAGGAGGCTGTGCCTTCCTCTTCAGCCTCCACGAGCCCTTCCAGACCCACTTGTCCACTCCGTCCAGCTCTCTCCAAGAACAGCTGACTCCAAGCACTGCAACCTTTTCTGATCAACTGACGCCCAGCAGTGCAACCTTCCCAGATCCACTGACTAGCCCACTTCAAGGCCAGCTGACCGAAACCTCAGCCAGAAGCTATGAAGATCAACTGACTCCCTGCACCTCTGCCTTTCCAGACCAGCTGCTTCCCAGCACCGCCACCTTCCCAGAGTCTCTGGGCAGCCCTGCCCATGAGCAGCTGACTCCTCCCAGCACAGCAATCCAAGCACACCTCAACAGCCCCAGCCAAACTTTCCCAGAGCAACTGAGCCCCAATCCCACCAAGACTTACTTCACCCAGGAGGGATGCAGTTTTCTCTATGAGAAGTTGCCCCCAAGTCCTAGCAGCCCTGGTAATGGGGACTGCACGCTCCTGGCCCTAGCCCAGCTGCGGGGCCCCCTCTCTGTGGACGTCCCTCTGGTGCCCGAAGGCCTGCTTACACCTGAGGCCTCTCCAGTCAAGCAGAGTTTCTTCCACTACTCTGAGAAGGAGCAGAATGAGATAGACCGCCTCATCCAGCAGATCAGCCAGTTGGCTCAGGGCATGGACAGGCCCTTCTCAGCTGAGGCTGGCACGGGTGGGCTGGAGCCACTTGGAGGTCTGGAGCCCCTGGACTCCAACCTGTCCCTGCCGGGGGCTGGTCCCCCTGTGCTCAGCCTGGACCTGAAACCCTGGAAATGCCAGGAGCTGGATTTTCTGGCTGACCCTGATAACATATTCCTGGAAGAGACGCCCGTGGAAGACATCTTCATGGATCTCTCTACCCCAGACCCCAATGGGGAATGGAGTTCAGGGGATCCTGAGGCAGCGGTCCCAGGAGGGGCCTCACCGCCTTGCAACAACCTGTCCCCAGAAGACCACAGCTTCCTGGAGGACCTGGCCACATACGAAACCGCCTTTGAGACAGGTGTCTCAGCATTCCCCTACGATGGGTTTACTGATGAGTTGCATCAACTCCAGAGCCAAGTTCAAGACAGCTTCCATGAAGGTGAGTCCAACCAAAATGTTCAGGAACTCAAGTCCCTGTCTTGCCAATGAGATGCTTGTAGAATTAGATGAGTAAAAATTCCCCTTTCTGTACCTTAATTTTATTAATGGGATAACAACACCTGCTGCCCAGGGTAGCAGTGAAGATAAGAACTAGTAAAAAAAACTTAGCATAGATGTTCTGAACAAGCAGGCCTAGAGGGCAGGGGTCAGGGATGCAGCATAAAGTGCAAGAGAATCCTTGGTTAGTGGCTTGTGCTTTTTAACTCTGTGAGGGACCTAGATCAGCCATCACCACCCATTTCACAGATGAAGAAAATCAAAGTCCCAGAGTTAAAGAAACTTGCTTAAGGTCATACAACAAATTGATGGAAGAGGGATTAGAGTTCTATCTCAGTATTCTTATCTCCTAAAGAGAATACAGAGCAAGAGTCTGTAAGAGTTTGGGAAAGAAAGAAAGTGAAACTCAGGCCCTGGCCCATCGGAGGCTCCTTGCCCATGGCTCCCTCCTTTCCAAAACTAGAGTCATAGTTTCATTCCATCCACCCAGATGGCTCCCTTATCTTGCTGAGCCTCTGGTGATCATTCGGTCATTGGACCAACATATTTGAAGCCTGTACCTTGTGCCAACAGCATGCCACATCCTCAACCTATCTTTCCTAATGACCTTACTGACTGTACCCTCTCTCTCTCTCTCTGCAGATGGAAGTGGAGGGGAACCAAGGTTTTGAATAAGTCTGTGACTTAACGTCGTCAAGTATGGCATATTGTCATCAAGACGTGGAGCCGCTCTCCACCCCCCCGGGACTGTTGGGGGGATTCTGGGGGCCGGAGGGGGATATATCTGATTCCCCAGGCCCTGCAGGATTTTGGGGGGGGGGAGGTGGGAGGGCAAGGGAGGGGAGCTTCTTTTTAAAATTTAGAGACTTCAAGCAATCCCAGTTTCCATTTCAATCTGTATTCACTCGTAGTGAGTTTCCTTGAATGGGATTTCAAGCGGAGAATGGGGGAGTCTCACTTCCCCACCCCCCGCACTACCCCATGGGCCTGGGCCAGTTCTCCACTCCTGGGGGCCAAGCCACCCCTGGGCCTTGGTGGGGGAAAGGCAGCGCCCACCTGGGCCAGCCTGTGCCCTCAGGGGCTGACACCCACGTAGAATTCTCTACACACCAGTAACGGGATTTCAATTCCGATGGACTCTGCCGCCCTGGCGGCCCTTCTTGTGACTTTTGCGCCCCGCGCCTGGGGTGGGGGGCGCGAAGAGACGCTACGTTCCTTTCCGATGGAGGAAGGCAGACCTGCCACTGTCACACGTGTGCTTGCACGAGTGCGTGTACCTGGTACGGGACTCACCCGGCTGCCAGACTGCCTGGGCCTGCCCAGGCGGCCACTGCGTGGTGCTGCGGTGACTTTGTAGCCAACTTTATAATAAAGTCCAGTTTGCCTTTTTGGTACCACTGGTGTTGTGCACCGCTGTGAAAAGGGAAGAGTGGGCATCTGAGAAGGTTGGGAGGCCCCGAGGGGAGCCTGCGGGTCAGGAGGCAAAGACTGGACCGACTGACAGCCCTGGGGTTTCTTCCTTCACTCATGCACTCATTCATTCCTTCACTCAACACAAGCATGCAGGGTGTGGCCTACTCTGTGCTGGAAGCTAGAGAGTTTGGAGCCAAAACAGAATGCTGCCTCTTGCCTTCAAGGTGCTCTGGCATAAAATATTAGAGGGTATCGGAGTCTCCTGCCTGCCCCAGGCTGGCAGTGTTCACAGTGTGGGAGGGAGCAGAAGGGCCTGGGGATGGGCAGGGGATTCGACCTGATATTTTCGGGGACATGGGCTTAAAGTTTCAGAACATGAGTCTGTCTTCAGCCTGGTCCCACAGGGAAGCCACTTCCCTTTGGGGCCCTGCATCTTCTCATTGGAAATGATAACCCCCTGCATTATGTCTGCATGGGGCTTTCAGTGGACAAACAGTTTTACATCCCTTGTCCACTACCATAAAGCCTCTAGACAGGCATATGAGCACCATTTCATGGATGAAGAAACTGAGGATCTCAGGTAACAAGTGATTTGCCCCACAGAGGTGGGCAATGTACCTATATCATCTGCATCCGAGTTCTGGGCTGTCCCCTCTGTTCCCAAAGCTGGTGAATCATCATCTCAAATTGTCCCATTCCAGATTACCTGAGAAGGTCAGGCTTGGGCTGGGGCAGGGGCCCCTTCTCTTCTAGGTCTACAAGCTAGAGCAGACCCCCAACTTCTGAGTGGAATATAACTAATTGGGTCAAGAGAAAAAGCTTTCAAAAATGCTGTTTTCCTCCAAACTTGAGGGCCCAATGGCCACAGGGTATGGTGGGGGGTTGGAGAATGAAAACTAGGAGACAGAAAGACCTGGATTCAAATCCCACCTCCAACAATTATTTGCTGAGTGAGACCTGAGCCTCAGTTTCTTCACGGGTAAAACAGGACTGAAGAAAAAGGCGCTAACCTCTCAAAGATGCTGCTAGAACTCGATTGGGTCTTTATAAGCTGAGGAGAACAGAACAGACTTAACTTATTAAAGTGAGTTAGAAGACACTGGCGACCACCAAGTCTCAGAGAAGTTTCTTTCTCAAGGAGAGGAAGGACACTCCAATCTTCCTCAAGTGAAATACGGGGTGGGACTCCAGGAGCTGAGATCATGACACTGAGAATCCCCTAAACTTCCTCTCATTCAAAATCCCCCAGCTCCAGGGCCATCCCCTTGAGAGGGTCCCACAGGAAGGAAGACATTCCAGGGACCTGCCACCCCTTTTCCACCTTGAATCAATCCTTGGGAGAAACAGAAGGTGAAGTCTTGCCCTTTGCCTTCCTGTGCTCTGTCCTCCAACTTGGACAGAAGAACTGAACTGTAAGCCCCAGGACGCTGTCTTAGCTCCACTCCCCTGCTGACACCATGCACAGGGCTGAGCAGGCCCACCAGAAATATTTGGTGGAGAGGACAGTTTCTGAAGAGCAGCCCAAGGATTTGAGTATAAAGTCATCAATTTCTACCCCCAAAAACTTGTTCCTGAGTTCTCCAGAAGGCAAAGGGTTTTAACTCTCAGCTACGAATCTTAAGCGAACATAAGCTCAAGATACCCACTGGAGTCCCATATAAAAACCTCCCTGGTGGTCATCAAAAAGGAAAGAAAAATCTGAGAAGCTGTAAACAGCCAAGAGAAGCCTAAGAAAAATGACAACAAAATATACAGTGTTATTCTGGATGGGATCCTGGAACAGAAATAGGACAGAGGTTAAAAAAAAGAGAGGGAGAGATCCTAATAAATTATGGACTTTAGTTAATAATAATGTATCAGTATTGGCTCATTAATTGTGACAAGTGTACCAATAAGTGTAAGATGTTAATAATGGGGGAAATAATAAGCATGGAGTATATTTAACATTCCTAGAAATTTAAATCTATTCTGAAATTAAAAGTTTTTAAAAAAGTAAAACCAAATAAATGAAAATTTTAAAAATGAAAACATATTAGAAAAAAAGAAGCGCATCATTGGTGGTTTTTTATGGTAGCGGGTGATAGTAGACTGTGCGTTTTGATAAGGAGGCACCAGGGATCACTGAGAACCCGAGATCCCCGGGAGGCGCAACCATGGTCCCGCACAGAGGAAAATAATACGAAAGCCAACGGCTCCCCCTGCTGGAAAGAGAGGGATCTGTTTCTGTTCCTCTCACCAGCAAGGTCCCTGTGGCTCAGAGCAGCACAGCTAAGAACAAACGGATAAACTGAGGCTGGGAGAGAGGAAAGGACTTGCCCGATGGCACTCCCAGAGTCACTGCAGAAGCCAGCTCTACTCTCAGCCAGGTCCCTTTCCACCAGTACCAACTCTGCCCTGGGAGCAGAATGTAGGAGAAAGGGCTCAAGTTTGGGGGTCAAAGACTGAGTTCAGGTGCTGACTCCGCAGCTCCGTGTGCTGGGGATGCGGCGGCGCACAAGACCGACAAGGTCCCTGGGCCCACAGAGCTCATATTCTAGCTGTGGGGAGACATAACAAAAAGTAAACAAGCGATCTAAGAGAGAATATACAGTGTGTACAACAAGGGAAAGAACCAGGGTCCTGTGATAGAAAACCACAGCTCTAGTTTAGAGTTTTCTAACTTAGAGTGGGTGTCAGAAAAAGCTTTATAAGGAGATAACACTGGGGCGCCTGGGTGTCTCAGTCAGTTAAGCGTCTGCCTTCAGTTCAGCTCATGATCCCAGAGTCCTGGGATCGAACCCTGCATCGGGCTCCCTGCTCTGCGGGGAGCCTGCTTCTCCCTCTCCCACTCCCCCTGCTTGTGTTCCCTCTCTCTCTTTCAAATAAATAAATAAAATCTTAAAAAAAAAAAAAAGGAAAGGAAAACCTTTATAAGGAGGTAACATTGGGGTGCCCGGCTGGCTTGATCTCAGGGTTGTGAGTTCGAACCCCCCGTTGGGTGTAGAGATTACTTTAAAAATTTTTTTAAATCTTAAAAAAAAATGAGGTAACACTGAGCTATGACCTAAAATGTGAGAAATAGAAATAAGAATGTTCCAGGCCAAAGGAAAGCAAGAGTAGAGGTGTTTAAAAGAAAGGATGTGACCTGTTTAAGGAATAGCAAGGAAATCAGTGTGGCTGAACCAAGGTCAGCAAAAGGAGGGAAAAGATTACCGAGGGCCTTCGACCATGGTAAGAAACTCAGACTTGATTTCATGTGCAACAGGAATCCACTGAGTACACTTGAGCAGAGGAATGACATGATTACAGGTTTAAGTCATCCCTCTGGCAGTTGTGCGGAAAATGTAGAAACAACAAGAAGTAGACGAAGTAAAATTCCAGAGAGGAAAGAGCCTTTTCATGTATGAGCTGATGATCCCATCATCTTCTTCCTTGGAGAAATTTTCCTATTCTGGGTGCAGGTGGATTGGTTTAGTCCAGGCAGAGGGAATCCATTGGTAGTGAGTTTTGGGGTGACCATCAGGGGCTGGTGTAGTGGATTGGAAATTGGATGAGCTCCCAAATGCATGGTCTGTTTTAGTAAAAATTTTGTTAAATTTTGTTGCTAAATTCTGGACTAGGGTGTGGGAAGACTGGGAGACTGAGATGAAAGCTAAAAGACAAAGAGAATCCCCCCTAGTCCCATGGTGCTGAAGAAGAAAGACCCTTAAGAGGCACAGAGCCTGCCCAAACTTGTGATCAGTCTCCCCATCAAGACATTTGCCAGATTTCAAACTTGCATGGGGAAGAATGCTAAGCTCAAACCCTCTGAGGGGCAGAATGGAATTCCCCTAGTCTTTCAGAGCCAAAGAAAAATAGGCCTTTCAAACTGCAAAAGCACTTCAATGGAGGGAGAATAGTTTTTTCAACAAATGGTACAAATAAGGTATCGTTGGGGCTGGGGCGGGTGAGGGAGGGAAGAACCTTAAGCTAAGCCTCACATCTTTTACAAAAATTAAAGGAATGAAATTTATGTCTTTCAGGAATAATCATAACGGCTTTAAATGTAAAATATAATTATACTCTGGATATGGTTTAAGAGGACATGGCCATAGTAAATTAAGTTTTTATGGTGTGGACAGAGAGCTAAACAAAAAACATATAAAATATAAAACTTGTAGAAGAAAACACAAAAGAAAATCTTAGGTACCAGGGGCTGGATGAAGAGTTCTTAGTTGTGACACCAAAAGCATAATCCATAAAAAGAAAAAAAAATTGATAAACTGACTTCATTGAAATTCAAAACGTTTGCTCTGTGAAAGATCTTGTTCAGAGGATAAAACGACAAGCTACCCAGTGGGAGAGAATATTTGTGAATCACATATCTGACAAAAGACTCCTATCCAAAGCTCTTGAGACACACAGTAAAAAACCAAACGATCCATTAGAAAAAGGACAAAAGACATGAAGACACATCTCACCAAAGAACATATATGTATAGTAAGTAAGCCCATGAAAAGATATTCAACGATACTAACCATTAGGAAAACATAAATTAAGACCACAATGAGATATCACTAACCACCTATCAGAACAACTAAATAATAACAACAATGATGGCAACACCAGGTGCTGGTAAGAATGTGTGGAAACTAGATCACTAACATATTGCTGCTTGGAATGTAAAATGATACAGTTACTCTGGAAAGAAATCTTGCAGTTTCTTAAAAAACTAAACATACACTTACTATACAACTCAGCAATTGTACTCTTGGGCATTTGTCCGGAGGAATGAAAATTATGTCTTTCAGGAATAATCATAACGGCTTTATTTGTGATAGTGGAAACAACAAAATGCCTTTCATCAGATGGATGATTAACAGACTGTGGTACATCCACACCTTGGGATACTACTCAGTAATAAAAAGGAATGAACTACTGATACACACAACAACTTGGGTGGATCTTAAAAGCATTATGCTGAGGGATGCCTGGCTGGCTCAGTTGGTGGAGCGTGTGACTCTTGAGCTCGGGGTTGTGAGTTCAAACCCCACACTGGGTGTAGAGATTACTTAAAAATAAAATCTTTTTTTAAAAAAAGGCATTATGCTGAGTGAGAAAAAAGATAATCTCAAAAGGACACATACTGTATGAATCCACTTGCATAACGTTCTAGAAATGAGAGCAAAGACCTCCCTCTTACGGAGGTGGAGAACAGATCAGTGGTTGCAAGGACCAGGGATAGCAGGGGAGGGGGTGAGGATGTGACTACAAAGGAGAGAAAGCAACCAAGATGGGAGCTAAGGGGTCTTTTATAACCAAATCTTGGAAGTGACATAACATCACTTCTGCCATAGTCTATAGGTGACATAGGCCAACCCTGGAACAATGTGGGCGAGTGTTAATGACTAAGAGGTGGGAATCTTTGGGGACAGTTTTGGAGGGTGGCTTACCACACCAACAAAGGTGTTACAAGAACATCTAAAACATAAGCATAGAAAAAGGTTGAAATGATGGGAAAAAGAGTAGTCATACTAATGCTAACCAAAAGAGAGATTAGTGTTGATAAATTCAATAACAGACACAAGAGGCTTTAAGACAGAAAGCATTACGAGACTTTTTTTTTAAAAAGATTTATTTATTTATTTGAGAGAGAGAGAGCACGCACAAGCAGGGGGAGGGGCAGAAGGAGAGAGAGAATCCTGAATCAGACTCCCCACTAAGCGTGGGACTCGATGCAGAGATTATGACCCAAGTCAAAATCAAGAGTCAGTCCTTAACCGATTGAGCCACCCAGGCACCCTGCATTACAAGACTTAAGAAGTAAATGGAAGATGCGAAGTACAGACAGCACATTTAGACAATTCTTTTAGGTTTTACAGTGAAAGAAAACAGAGAAATGGACCAGTAGCTAAAGGGAGATGTGAAACCAGAGAAATTGCTTGTTTCTTTAAATAATACTGGAGTATGGGGGCGCCTGGGTGGCTCAGTCGTTAAGCGTCTGCCTTCGGCTCAGGTCATGTTCCCAGGCTGCTGGGATCGAGCCCCATATCGGGCTCCCTGCTCGGTGGGAAGCCTGCTTCTCCCTCTCCCACTCCCCCTGCTTGTGTTCCCTCTCTTGCTGTATCTCTGTCAAATAAATAAATAAAATCTTTAAAAAAAAAAATACTGGAGTATGCATGTTTGCTCAAGAAAATAATCCAGGAATAATAACAGCTACTATTTATTGAGGACTTGCAATATGCTAGTCATTGTTCTGAATACTATATGTGCATTAATTCATTTAATCTTTACAACAACCTTTTCAGGTAAGCACAATGTTCCCTGTCTTACAGATGAGTCTAAGGTACAGAGTAGTTAAATAACTTGCCCAAGACCACACAGCTAAGGAGCATGGAGCTCCTGTGCAGCCTGAACCATCACACCTTGCTGCATCTGGGAGAAACTGGTGACAGAGGGTGGTGGGGTAAGATGTGAAAGAGAGGGCCCTTAGCAGAGGTGAAGGGATTTGTCTCTGATGGAACAAAAAAGTCGTTCTCACAGGCAGGAAGAAGAGAAGGATGGTAGGTTTGTAGATTTGGTCAAAGCTCTGGGAGTTTTCCATCTGATGGTTTCTATTTCCTCAAGTGAAGCAAGGGGCCAGCTGTGATCCCGGGCAGCACTTGGCACCAATGTTTCATTTTCTTCATCTACAAAATGGAGATTAGAGTATTCCTGAGGAAATTAAAAATGAAGAGTAACTCAGCCATTCCACTTCTAAGAATTTACCAAAAAAAAGGAAGAAAGAAAGAGAGAGAGAAAGAAAGAAAGAAAAAGAGAGAGAAAGAAAAAAGAAAGGAAAGAAAGGAAAGGAAGAAAGGAGGAAAGAAAGAAAAGAAAGAAAGAAAGATAGAAAAAAGAAAGAAAGGAAAGGAAGGAAGGAAGAAAGGAAGGAAAGGAAGGAAGGAAGAAAAAAGAAAAGAAAGGAAGGAAAGGAAGGAAGAAAGAAAGGAAGGAAGGAAGAAAGAAAGAAAGAAAGAAAGAAAGAAAGAAAGGAAAGGAAGAAAGGAAGAAAGGAAGAAAAGAAAGAAAGAAAAGAAAGAAAGGAAAGGAAGAAAGGAAGAAAAGAAAGAAAGAAAGAAAGAAAATGAATTTACCCTAAAGGAAATAACCAGAGATGTACTGCACTGGGTTTCATCATCCCATTTTTTTCAACTTAACAAGCTTGTCTCCAAACAATCAGGATGGGCTAAATTTTGCTGCTGTAATAAGCCCCAACATATCGGACTTAAACTAACAAGGTCCATTTCTCCCTCACACAAAGACAGCTAGAGGCACAGGCAAACCTGCAGTGCAGCTGTCCCCAGGGCAGCTCAGCACGTATCGCCACATCAACATGGCCTTTTGCTTCCTGCAGCAGGGGGGAAAATGCACTGCAGTCTCACACTGTCTAGTAAATAATTCTGCACACACTACTTCTGCTCACATTTCACTGGCCAAAGCAAGTCAAATAGCCTCATTGAATTTCGAAAGGCAGCTTAGTGCAATGCCCAAGGGGAGAGGAAGAGCAGAAACATCGAGAGCATCACTCAGTGACCATGGTCCCACTATGCACAAGCTATTGGCTCTTGTGGCAGACAGACCCTAAGGTGGCCCAGGGTCCCCACTTCCTGGTATTCACATCTTTGTATAATTCCTTCTCCTTGAGTGTAGGTGGGAGCTGTGACTTGCATCTAACCAACAGAATGACAAAGGTGGCAGGATATACATGATGATGTGGCTATGACCATGTTACATAAGACTAATGCTCCTCTTGGGAGGAGACACTCTCTTTCCTTGGCTTTTAGAAAGCAAGTGGCCATGGTGGGAAGGCCCACATAGCAAGGAACTCGGAGTGCCCTCTGGCTGGCAACTGAGGCCCTCAGTCCTACTGCCCAGAAAAAAAGAAAAAATTAATGCTACCAACAACCACAAGAGTTTGGAGGTCGATCCTTCTCCAGTTGAGACTCCGATGAGACCACAGCCCCAGCCAGCGCTTCAGTTGCAGCTTTGTGAGACAGTGAAGCAGAGAATCCAGCTAAGCTATGCCCAGACTCCTGACCTACAATGTTTTAAGCCTCTAGATGTGTGTTAATATTGTTCTACACAGCTCTGCCTGAGATCCACGCTACGCTCACTCCCAGCTGTCCCAGTCATCCTTCAGGTCTTGTTTTCAATCCCTCAGTTTAAAATCACTTCCCCTGGGAACTCCTCACTGAATCCCCAGGCTTGGCTATTCCCCTTGGACACTTTCCCAGTCTGTCATACTTCTCTTTTGTCACAGTGGTAACCGTAACTAATTTTTTGAGTGTAATTATTATTAAGCGGCCATCTCTGAAGGGAGGAACTGTCACATTTATTCTTGTGTCCTCAGTCCTAAGAGCACCAAAAAACCAGTGCCTGATACCTAAGCCACTCAAAACTGTTTCGGAAATGATGTTCACCACAGGGTGCACGTATACATATTTTTAACATAAATGATAAAATACCCAACAGTTAAGGACTTGGTTAAATAAATTATGGTCCTCATAAGACAGAATACTAGGAAGTTATTAAAAATCATTAGAGGGGACACCTGGGTGGCTCAGTTGGTTAAGCAGCTGCCTTTGGCTCAGGTCATGATCCCAGGGTCCTGGGATCGAGCCCCGCATCAGGCTCCCTGCTCAGCGGGAAGCCTGCTTCTCCCTCTCCCACTCCCCCTGCTTGTGTTCCCTCTCTTGCTGTGTCTCTCTCTGTCAAATAAATAAGAAAAATATAAAAAAAAAAAAAAAAGAAACAAACTGAGGGTTCTAGAGGGGAGGGGGTGGGGGGAAGGGTTAGCCTGGTGATGGGTACTAAAGAGGGCACGTACTGCATGGAGCACCGGGTGTTATACGCAAACAGTAAATCCTGGATCACTACATCAAAAAAAAAAAAAAGTTAAAAAAAACCTTTTCCTTTCAAACTATAGACAGCCATTAAAATAAAAAAATTTTTAGGGGCGCCTGGGTGGCTCAGTCGTTAAGCGTCTGCCTTGGGCTCAGGTCATGATCCCAGGGTCCTGGGATCGAGCCCCGCATCAGGCTCCCTGCTCAGCGGGAAGCCTGCTTCTCCCTCTCCCTCTGCAGCTCCCCCTGCTTGTGCTCGCTCTCTGTCAAATAAATAAATAAAATTTAAATAAATAAATACATAAATACATAAATAAATAAATAAGTCATTTGAGGAAGATAACAGAAAATGTTCTAAATGGTTACCAAGTTAAAAGCAAAAATAGAATAGGGGGACCTAGCTGGCTCACCCAGTAGAGCAACTATTGATCTTAGGGTTGAGTTTGAGCCCCATGTTGGGTATAGAGTTTACTTAATAAAAATAAATAAATAAATATTTTTAAAAAGTAAAAGTAGAACGAAACAGTATCCAGAGTATGACCCCAATTTATTTTCTTAAGAAGTCTTATATATAGAGGTGCCTGGGTGGCTCAGCTGGCTAAGCATCCAACTCTTAATTTTGGCTCAGATCATGATCTCAGGGTGCGAGATCAAGTCCTGCGACAGGCTCCATATTGGATGTAGAACCTGCGAAGATTCTCTCTCGGGGCACCTGGGTGGCTCAGTTGGTTAAGCATCTGCCTTTGGCTCAGGTCATGATCCCAGGTCCTGGGATTGAGCCCCATGTTGGGCTTTCTGGCTCTGCAGGGAGCCTGCTTCTCCAACTCCCCCTGCTTGTGCTCTGTGTGTTGAATAAATAAAATCATTTTTAAAAATTAAAAAAAAAAGATTCTTTCTCTCTGCCCCTCTCCCCCACCGTCACTCATGCACACTCTCTCTAAAAAAGTCTTACATAGGGGCGCCTGGGTGGCTCTTTCGTTAAGTGTCTGCCTTCGGCTCAGGTCATGATCCCAGGGTCCTGGATCGAGCCCCGCATGGGGCTCCCTGCTCAGTGGGAGGCCTGCTTCTCCCTCTCTCACTTCCCTTGCTTGTGTTCCTTCTCTCGATTTATCTGTCAAATAAATAAATTAAATCTTAAAAAAAAAAGTCTTACCTATTTATATGTTTTATATATTTATATATAAATTTATATATACACACACACACACACACACACACACACACAAACACAGTGGAAAAGATATACACCAAAATATTTGCAGAAGTCTCATCTGGGTGGTGGGATTACATGAGGTTTTTAGTTCTTGTAGGTGTTTTTCTATGCTTTCCAAATCTCAGTGTAAAACAAAGTGCCTAGCACCGAACAGATGCTCAGGAAATGTGAATCCCATTTCCGCCCCATCTCCTCCTCTCTTTGAGAAGACAGGAACCCTTGATGTTCTGGATAATGAGAAAAACAAAAGGCCAGGGGCTTCCCAAAGACCTCCCCCAACTTGGGCAGGTGCCTCCTGAAGCTTTGCTTCTTCTGTGGGTCCGCAGCCATGAACTCCACAATAGTTCATGTTCAGCTACCACCTGCCCCAGGACAAGGGTCAGCTTGGTAGAGGGGGCTGAAGTAGCCCTTGGGATCTAAGGTGCCCTGGGCAGTAAGTCTGCTTGGGGCTGTGACTTAGTGCCCACGGCAGTCTGTTTCTGTGGAAGTGCTAAGTCCCAAAGAGATAAGAGAAATTTCTGATGGAGGCACAAGCTAAGCCTCCGTATCCATGGCCCCCACCTGTTCTCTCACCCCTGGGGAGGAGGACCACACAGGACTTTGAATCAGAAGGCTGGAGCTCTAACTCCTACCTCTGCCCCCAATTCAAAACCTGGGCAAGGTGCTCTGCTTGGCTGAGCATCAGATTACACAGAATGAGAGCAGCATGAAGACCCGGCCTCCTTAGGGCAGCTGATATCTGTCCATGTTGGCTACCATCGGCATTGGTCCTCTTCCCCTTGGGTCCCAAGACAGAAGCCAAGGGTGGGTGACAAAAGGTTGTTTATTTAAGCTTGATCTCTTGAGACTGTCATACATATAAAAATATATAATTTAAAGTCAGGGAAATAATAATCAGCTTGGTGTCGCCTCCCTTCTGCCCCTTTGGTACAGCTTTTCCAACTGGCCTCCATTCCAGCTTCAAAATCCTGGAGTGTGGGTGACAGGGGTCATTTCTTGGCAGCTTCTGCCTGCGCTGCCAAATCTGCCTCTTTCTGGGCAGCCAGGAATTCAGCTCGCTCCTTCTGGAAAGCTGCCAGCTCTTCTGAGCTGAGGCTGCAGGTGCAAGGAAACAGAGAGTGAGTGAGTGGCCAGTCACTGCTGGGGAGCTCACAAGTGCCCACACCACTGTCTCAGAGCCCCTTCTCCCTCCCTGGACTCCCCAGCCTCCATCTCTTTGCCACCCCGCCCCCAACCCTACCTTATATTCCCTTCTCAAAGCCCCACCGGTCCTTTGAGGCCTCAGCTATACCCCAGTCCAGATTAAATGCCCCTTCCTCTGGCCCCCAAACACTTTGTACAAAGAAGTCTTCGGGCTGTGTCCCTGTGCCTCCCCACAAGCGGGAGTCAGACTGACTCACCTCTGCACTCCTAGTAAAAGTAAAGATTTGTGAAAAGTCAAGTCTGTCCCTGTACCGTGCTTAACCCCCACTTCTCTGGAAACAACCGTTGGCCTCAGCATGGGATGTGACGTCAGCAGCAAGAGGCCCATAAAGGGACAAGTGCTGCCCCTGCTGTTGTCTGAGTCAGATGCCCTCACCCCCCCATCCAGCATCTCACTTCAAAGAAATAATTCCTGAGGTCATCCTAAGCTCTAGGAGAGGGCCCCCTGTTGGCCTCGGGATCAGTTCTGAACTTGCAGCTGGAAGCGGCCTTCAGCCTTCCCAACTGGTCCTTCTGTCTCACCTCTCGTCCTATTCCCCACTATGCTTCTAGCACCATATGCCAGAGCACACTGCACTTCTTTGCTTCACTTTGTCACCTTCTGTCCTTCACAGGATCTTTCCACTTCTTGGAATGCTTGACCTCCTTTTCCAAGTCTCTGCTTAGATGTCACCTCCTCTATGAAGTCCTCTTTGAAACACCAGGCCAAATCAGGAGCTCTAATCTCTGTTCTCAAGACACCTGCAGTTCCTTTTGTCAACAATGACCATCCAGCAGCCTGATGATCCACTTGTGCATCTGCCTCCAGCTCTGACCTCTGAGCTCCTTCAGAGTGGGGCCAAGCATGGCTATCTCGTTCCTAGCTGTATCCAATGTCCGGAACAATGTCTAAACCATAACAAGTACTTAATAGTCTTATTCCAAATGGATGAATAAGGCTCCCCATTCCCTAAATCTAAGGTCCTTGACTCAGAAGCTGACTCTCCCACTGTAATGGGCCCTCTCAGCTTTGCCCCAGAGTCAAGAACTTTCCAAGCCCTCCCCTCGCATTGCACCTTCCCAGGACACTCACTCCTTCACCACACGAATGCCCAGGGAACGAGCAGAGCCAATGATGGAGCGAACCACAGAGGACAGGGGCGCATCCTGCAGGGCGAAGGCCTCGTCCTGGGCTTTAACTCGGGCGATCTCATACACATGCTTCAAGGTCACCAGGCCTGCCACTTCCTTCCCTGGGAGGAAGAAACAAGTAGACCTTCAGGTGTCCCTGCTTCCTTCCAGAGCCCCCAGAATCCCAGGTGCCCGTCCTGACCCTTACCTGTCTGCCGGGCCCCCTTCTCAATCCCAGCAGCTGCTTTCAGGAAGTAGGAAACAGTGGGTTGTCCAATTTTGATTTCAAATGTCCTGTCAGGCTTAATAGGAAAGAAAATATGAGAATACGTCTTGTCTCCCCTAACCCATACCGCCTCAGCCCAGAGAACTTCTAACTTCTGTCCTCCCTTCCCTTGACTCATCTTCCAACGGTGTCCCTCTAACAGACCATGAAACCACAGGGAAAATAAATCTGTAGCTAACAGCTTTGTCACCCCTAGTCCAGGCCCAACTCTGCTCTAGAAGCCCCAGTGAAATGGAGAGGCAAAGGGAGGAACTGCAATATGGCAGGATGGGCTCAGAAAAGATATGGTCTAGTTTCCACTGTGTAAACGAGGAAAGTGGGACTCATAATAGGAAGAGCCTCGCCCAAAGTTAGAAGCAGAGTAGCAACCCCAGGTTACCAGCCCCTCAGGAACTAAGGAGAATAGCGAGAAAGAAAAATAAACAGGATCACTAGGTGATGGGGATTAAGGAGTGCACTTGTCGCAAAGAGCACCGGGTGATGTATGGAATTGCTGAATCACTATATTGTACACCCAAAACTAATATAACACCGTATACTGACTGACTGGAATTAAAATAAAAACTTAAAACCAAACAGGATCAGACTCCCGACTGTGCACCTTCACAAAAATCTTGGTGGGCAAAGGAATGCCTTCTTTGATGTCCTTTGTCTTCTCGTTGAACTCCTTGCAGAACTGGTTGATGGAAACCCCTCTCTGGGTGGGAAGCACAGGCGTTAGCGTGGGGAGGACATCCAGGAAATTCTTCTATCCGTTTCCTCCTTCGTCTTCACTTCCTTACGTTCCCATCCTCCTTCTGCTATCCAGATTCAACTAACACTTTACGCGCCAGATGATTTGTATGCATCATCCCCCTACCCTCCCAACAGCCCGCTGAGAAAGGACCGAGGAAGCTGAGTCCCGAAGAGGCCATGGAACGAACGCAAAGACAAAAAGCGTGTGGGCAGCAGAGCCGCGCTTTAAACCGAAGCCTCCCTGGCTCCGGAGCCCGCACCCTCCACCGCGTATGAGCTCCCACCCCACGGCGCCTCCCGCTCGGGATTCCAGCCACGGGTGCACCTGACCCAGGATGGGACCTAGTGGGGGCCCGGACATGGCCTGGCCTGCCCGCACGATGGTCCGGATTACGCCGCCGGCCTCGGGCTTCCTGAGGGCCTGAGTGGCCCGATTCAGCTTCGACATGACGCCGGGTTCCTGGCTTTAGTTCACCTCAAGGCGACAGCAAGAGCAACAGCTTCAGGCGCCGCCATCCTGGGTCAGGGGTCAAGGGTCCTCACATTAGGTTTGGGCCGGCGAAGCCAATAAAAAGAAACGTTGTTTCGGCCCTTCTATCCTCCAACCAGTAAGACAAGGAGAGTAATATGAAGGGGGAAAATCTTTTAACTCGCGATATGCAGATAGGGGAACGCCCAATGGTTCAGATACACACATTCCTCCCGAAGAGCACTTAGGCAGTACCTCGGACAGCTAAACTGGAGGAGAAGGACCTTAATCCCGCACAGCATTGTGGGCATGGTAGTTTTGACCGCTTATGCAAATCTCGCACGATGCTATGCTCTGGGACGCCATCTGCTGGATATGATTATAATCCCTGGGTTTGAAAGTAACATAGAGCTCCTTCTCAGGCGTGAGAATCTCTTTCTTTCTGAGCCTGTTTCCTCACCTGTTGTTGAAAGGCACTGTGGTTAAGAGTACAGACCCGGGAAGCAACTACCCGGTTGCTCCTCTTGCTGGCTGTGAACTTGTTCAGATTACTTATGTTCCGTTTCCTCCCCCTGTTCAAAGAGGATTATAATATGTAGACATAGCTTTAGGGGTTGTTGTGAGGATTGTTAGCAAAGTGTGTTAGAACATGGCACCTAGTAAGCATGTGCTATGAACTGTACGAGGACAAAACCTTCACAGGGCTGTTGTGAGACTTAACAGGCCCAGAACATATTTTATACATCATGCCTGATAAAATAAAATAACAAAATAAAAATAAGCCAGCATCTTATTATGTCATTTAAATTTTTTTTTTTTTCGAGCAGTTGCTACATTCGGGGCATGCTGCTGAGCGCTTGAAGGGCATTATTATCTCATTTAATCCTCACAATGGCATGAGGTAAATTCTTTTATTATACCCCTTTTCAAACGAGAATGTTGAGGCACAAAAAGGAGGTTAAAAATACCTACCCTGTGTGTGACAAGGCTGGGAAATAAATATTGGTATTATCTGATTCTAGACCTTGTGCCATATACCATGATTCTATATTGCCTCATCTAGTAAGAGGAGATAATCCGTGTTAAACCACACTGTAAACTGTGAGGTTTTTTATTATGAATATTTTTGAACTCCCGCTAATTAAATGTGATTGTTCCTGCCTCTGAAGTTTATCAAGTTCTTTATAACGCTCTACCTCATTAGCTTTAGCAAGACTCTGGAATCAAGCTGGCTCTTTGATTTACTAGTTGTAAAACCTTAGGCAAAATAATTAACTACCCTGTGCTTTGGTTTACTCACTAGTAACATGGGGCTAATAATAGTACCAATGTCCCAGGAAATTAGTTAATTCAGGTAAAGCACTTAGAAGAGAGCCTGGCCCAGAACATGCCCAGCTAGGTATGATTTATCTCTGGGTGCGCCACAATGCCCAGCATTTATTTACAAATTTATTTACAAATAAAGACATAGATCCTTCCTAAATGAAGGAATCAGGAAACAGATGGTCATGGCAGGTGCTCAGAGAGCCAAGAATGCTGCCTGGGACACTGGGCTCTGTTGCCAATGTCCACTTTCTGTCAATGAAAGGATAGTTTTGATTATTCCAGCTCTTGCAGATTATAAGGAAACAACTCCCTAGTCTAGCTTTGGAAATGTGTGAGGTCAGAGTGTTCAGTGGTGAAAATGCGGTGTGACAGGTGAGTGGGGGTCAGATCATGCAAGTCTTCTCAGCCCTTGTAAGGCTGCGGCTTGCAGTAGAAGTCATTGGAGAGGGTTAAGTAGTTGCATTTTGAAAGGTGACCTTGGCTTGGGTATGTAGAGGGATTGGAGGAGGGCAAGCCTGGATGCAGGAAGACCCATCAGGCCAGGGCAGGAAGACAGTGGAGAGATGTTGGTGGCTTGGGACCAATTCAAGAGATACTTAGAAGATAGAAATATATTTTAGTCAAGAAATGCTTGTGCAATATGTACTGTGTCCGTCTTTATGAATAGTAACTCATGTAAACTTCATTATAATCCTATCAAGTGTCGGTGCTATTATTATTCTCCACTTTACAGACTAGAAAACTGAAGCCCAGAGCGGTCAAATCACTTGTCCAAACTTATGCTACTAGCAAGTGGCAGAGTCAGAATTTGAACCCAGACCTTTGGCTCTGGTGCACCTAACCACTCCGTAGGCTGCCTTGCCAATCAAACAGAACTTAGTGCTTGGTGGGTGATTTGTCGGGAGAGGGGGAGAGAGGCATCCAGGGTGATGCTCTGGGTTCTGGCATGGAGAGTTTGGGCAAATGAATAATAAGGTCTTTTACTTTCAATGTTGGAACATGGGAGCTATAAGTGTGGGTAGAAGATTGTGAGTTGTGTTAGGAAGTATAGTGTAAGCCTTGACAGTTGGTTTCTCTTTTTGTAATGTCAGGGCCTGGCTTAAGCTTTCACTGAGGAGGCATCCTCTTCAAAGAGACATCCATTTCAGAGATGGCTATCTAAATACATTGCCAGCCACAAGTCTAGATAAAAAGGCTCAGCTCAAGTTCCCTCTCCCCCTGAGGCTCTTTGTTTTAGAGATCTTGGTAACTGAGCACTCGAACTGTGTGATTTTACTCTTCGTGTGCTTTAAATTCCAGCTCTTCTGTTTTAAATTCACCAATAAATAGTGAGCCTGTGAAATTTTAGGCCCCCAATCTGGACCCCAATAAAAGCAGAACCCAAGGTGCTCCCCCTTCTCTCTCTCCCTCTGCAAATTGTCTGTGTGGCCCCGGGTGTGCCACGCAATTTCCAGGACCTGTGAGTAATAAACCAAAGTTCCCTAATGGTTATTACTGAGGGCATCTTGCATTCACAAACCACAAGGCGGGGCACCTGGGTGGCTCAGTCATTAAGCGTCCGACTCTTGATTTCAGCTCAGGTCATGATCTCAGTGTCCTGAGATCGAGCCCCACTTCAGGCTCCATACTGGATGTGGAGCCTGCTTAGGATTCTCTCTCTCCCTCTGCTCCTCTCTCGCTTTCTCTCTCTCTCTCTAAAAAACAACAACAAACAGAAACCCACAAGGCCAGTCCAGCCACAACATTGGTTGTCAGTAACCGAGACCAGCACACAACAGGGGTGCCTGTGGGCCGCCCAGCCACAGGGCCTGGTCTGGGAGAGAAGCCTGAGCTGCACACAGAAATGCTGGCATCTGTAGCATAGAGACTGATAGTCCTTGGGGCCAAGGCCAGGAGTGAGCTCACCCAAGGAGGAAAGAAAAGTCAGCATTTAAAGAGGGGAAAGAAGAGAAGAGAAAGTGAGCAAAGGAAACCAAGAAGGAGCAGCCACAGGGTTAGAAGGCCAGGAGATGGGGCATCTGAAGCTGCAGGAGAACAGTTTGAGAAAAAGAAGTGAAGAAGTAGAAATCAAGCTAAAACTGAGCCTGAGCCCAGCAGAAAATGAAGAAGCCTGGACAATACATTACAAGTAGGGGGTTTTATACTGTGACCTCCAATGTACACAGTATAGAAAGATTCACTGGGTTGCAAGGAGGAGGAGCAAAGAGGGATGTGGAGTGACAGGGAGAGAGACTTAGGAGGTCCCAGGTGCAAAGCCTGCAGCCAGCTCTCCAGATGAGTAGTGGACCCCAGAAAAGCAGTTAAGGCCAGGAGTCAATGGCTGGCTAATCCCCTTCCCCAAGGAGGCAGCAAGACCTTAAGAGGGAACAGCTGTGTAGTGACCAAGGCATGCTTGGCAGAAATCCTGTGCCCTTGTGCAGCAGAAAGGCTCCTATGCTTTGAAGTGTAATGTGGAGAGAGCAGAGAAGCCACCAGCCCTGGAGATGAAGGCTGCTTGAGCAGAGGCCTTCTTAGGGTGGAGGTCCAGCTGGGCCATCTCATCAGGGACTCGTGTGAATAGACAGCATTGGGTGCCAGTTGTGTCCTCCTGGGGTAAGGGGAAGGAACTCCAAATTTCCACCAACGGAAACAGAGATGAAGTTGAGTCAGGGAAAAGTTCTGTATCTTATATGCAGGAAGTATGAACTAAGATCTGTACCTGTCACACAAATGCTCAGCCCTGTTCCTGGTACTCTGGGAGTCCCCCTGGAGCAGCATAGAAGGGCAGGCAGAGAAGAGGGAGGCAGAGGGAGAAGGAGTAAGCTGAGCTCCCTTCCACTTTTGATTGCAGATATAGGGAGTTAGGGACCTAGAACTGCCCACATACAGTTCACCCCTCTACCTTAGCCCCCGCGTTCAATCTGTCCCGAATCCCACCCACTTCCGTTGCCACGGCTCTCACCAATTCTGCCATCTCCTCTGTGATTGTCATCCCAAAACACACACTTCTCCCTAGCTGTGTGACTTGAATCAAGTCCCTACAGCTGTCTGGGCCTCAATTTTCTTAACTGTGAAATAAGAATTAAAAAGTACCAACCACACAGGACTGTTGAGAGAATTTAACATAATTACGTAGACAGGGTACTTAGCTCAGGCCTGACTAAGGCATAGAGTAAGCACTCTAAGAAAGCTAACTACTAGTATTGTCAGCTGGACACTCAGGACAGCCCCCACTATGCCCTCTCTGCCTCCATTCTAGCCCCTCCAGTCTATCCTCTCCAACTCAGCCAGTGTCGGGCCCCATCTGAAGCTTGTCAGTGACACCTACAGCTTCTTTTCCCAGAGTGTGGGTCTTGGTCCATCTGAAACACTCATCAAGTTCGGCTTTCTGGGATCTCCCTCCAGTGTCCCAGGGGATCCTGCTGGGACTCATCACTCTTCAAACTAAAGTCTACACTTCATAGCCCCTGCCACCTTCTCCAACCTCATACTCCCTACCTCACTGTCCAACCAACCAGAGTGTACATTTCCCTGATGCCCTGAATGCCTCCCCATTTGTAGATGTACAGACATGGACACTCTTTCTCCCTTTTCCTCCTGACTCTTCTGCCTCCCTATCCCTCAGGAAGGTGACGCTTATGCACTGAATTCTCTCCTTTCTGAAGTAATATCTTGAAGCTCTAACCCCCAGTACCTCAGAATGTGACTATGTTTGGAGATGGGGCCTTTAAAGAGGTAAGTGAGGGGCACCTGGGTGGCTCAGATGGTTAAGTGTCTGCCTTCGGCTCAGGTCATGATCCCGAGGTCCTGGGATTGAGCCCCACGTCGGGCTCCCTGCCCAGTGGGGAGCCTGCTTCTCCCTCTCCCTCTGCCTCTCTCCTTGCTCATGCTCTCTCTCTCTGTATCTCTGTGTCTCAAATGAAAAAATAAAATCTTAAAAAAAATTTAAAAATAAACAGGTAAGTGAGGGGCACCTGGTGGCTCAGTCAGTTAAGTGTCTGCCTTGGGCTCAGTTCTTGATCCTGGTGTCCTGGGATCGAGCCCCCATCCCTACTCAGCAGGGACTCTGCTTCTCCCACTTTATCTACCCCTTCCCATGCTTGTGCTCTCTCTCTTGAGCACTCTTTCTCTCAGATAAATAAATAAAATCTTTAAAATAAAATAAAATAAAACAAAGAGGTAAGTGAGTTAAAATGAGGCGATTAGGTTGGGTCTTAACAATCTGACTGATGTCCTTATAAGAGGATATCAGGACACAGACATGCACCGAGGAAAGACCACAGGAGGACACAGCAAGAAGGTGGCCATCTGCAAGCCAAGAAGAGAATCCTCAAAAGAAACCAGACCTGCTGACACCTTGATCTCAGACAAGACTTTTTAAAAACTAGCATTGGGGCCTATCAGTCAGTTATTACATTGATTTTTTGAGTTCAACTGTCATTTTTAACAACATAGAATGGAACAGAATAGAAAATAGCCAAGTACATCACAAGGAGTAAAGATATGTATTGTCTTGTCACACTGGTGTTTCCCTTGTGTGCCTGTGTGTGCATTGGACCATAATAAAAATGTCTTTCTTACTAATGCTCATGGGCAAAAAAAAAAAAGAAAGAAAGAAAGAAAAGAAAAGAAAAAGAAAGCCCCTGTAGTTTCAGCTGGAACAAGTCCTTGCCTGTTCAAATTGCAGAGTGTAAGGCTTTGGTTGAACCAGCTCATCTTATTTTAAACACTTCTGTTTTAAAATATCATAAACAAACAAATAGCCTACACAATATAAATGTACAGTTGACTATTATAAAACAAGTACCCAGGTGAGTACCACTCAGTCAAGAAACTGAACAGCACCACGGACAGCACCCTGATGCTTTCCCCGCACGAGCTCCTTCACAATTAATGACCACCTTCCTGATTTTTGCGCTATTGACTTCTTTGACTTTCTTTATTTCTTTTTTTTTTAAAGATTTTTATTTATTTATTTGAGAGAGAGAATGAGAGACAGAGAGCACGAGAGGGAAGAGGGTCAGAGGGAGAAGCAGACCCCCCGCCGAGCAGGGAGCCCGATGCGGGACTCGATCCCGGGACTCCAGGATCATGACCTGAGCGGAAGGCAGTCGCTTAACCAACTGAGCCACCCAGGCGCCCCGACTTTCTTTATTTCTAACATTGCATTTCTCTTGGTATACACCTAGGAGTGGAATTGCTGGCTCATGTGGTAACTCTATGTTTAACTGCATGAGGCACTGTTCCTAAGCGGCTGCACCATTTTACATTCCCCTGAGCAGTGTGTGAGGATGCCAAACTCCCCACATCCGGACAATGCCTGCCTGCTTTTATCCCAGTCTATGGGTCATCCTTTCCTGTTTCGTTGCTTGAATTATATTTTTTTGTTGTGGGAAATTGACGATTTTAATTAATATATTGTAGCAACTCAGTACTAGTCTACCCCCTCTGAGGCTTGTTATTGTCATTTGTCTGATTAGTGACTGGCTGGGTTATTTTAGTGAAGTCTATCTCCGCCCTCCCCCCCACTTCCCAGTCTAAATATAAAGCCTCTGTGTTGATCCTCAGGAAGTGCGGCCTTGGATATGCCCACAGTCACCCTGGGATGACAGTAGTTTGGGCAGGGCTCTCCTTGACTGACTCTTTCCCTGGCCACACCTAGCTGTTAAGCTCCACTCAATGCTGGCTGAGTCCTCTATTGTTTTCAACAATGTCCTGGGACATAAATTGCTCCATAAACTGATCCAGTCAAATTTGGTCTCTTTAAAGGAATAGGGTTTGGATCCCCAAATCTACCTGAGGGTTCAATCTTTTCCCAGCCCCCATTCCCACTTACAAGGGCCTCAAAGGCAGAACTCAGCATCTTAGCCCTTCCTGCTTCTCTCCAAATCTTAGTCCAGAGAGTTCCTTGTTGTTTTTCCTTCAACATCTTTTCTGAAATAGATACACAAATCTTCTTCCAAACTGTTTATGCCAGCCACTTGTCTTCAGACACTTGAACCCAAGAATTGAAGAAATAAAGGTTGTATCTTGTTCCTTTCTTTGTTGCCCCCCCCTTTTTTTTTTGCAAGATCTAGATTGAAGAGAGAGAAGGCAGGGGTTGAACAAAGGGATTTCAGAACAATACTGCAAAATTTTATCCCACGATAGGTAGGCATTATTATTATTATTCCCATTTTTTTTAAGATTTTATATATTTATTTGAGATAGATAGAGAGAGACCAGGAACAAGGAAGTAGAGGGAGAGGGAGAAGCAGGCTCCCCGCTGAGCAGAGAGCCTGATGGGGGACTCCATCCCAGGACCCTGAGATCATGACCCTAGCCGAAGGCAGACACTTAACTGACTGAGCCACCCGGGCACCCCTTATTATTCCCATTTTATAAATAAGGAACATGAGGTCTAGAGAGATTGAGAAGCTGGAGTTCTTGAGACAGAGCCAGAAGTCAAGGCTGGAACTTGGGCACTTGTGTCTGTTGATGGTGTCCCAACTCTCCCTTCCTCTCCCCCACCTGGACAATGCTGGGACCAGGCTCACCCCAGGCTTCAGGAGGCCCCTTGTGGTCTGGCCGTGCTCATCATGCAGCTCTGGTCCCCGTGCACTATACCACAGGAGAAATCTCTGTCTCCTGCAGTACCCCGGAATCTCTCTCAATCCTTCCTCCCTGCACTCTGGTGTCAGATGGTAGCACTGGGGCTCTGATCAATCCTCAGCTACGTGCTTGCATCCCTGTGTGACCTGGGGCAAATATCTCTTCCCCCATTCCCCGAGCCTCAGTTTCCTCATCTGTAAACTGGAGATTCTAATAGTTATTGAGCACGTGTTCACTGAGGGCCTGCTCTGGCAGGCAATGTGCTGGAAGCTGGGAATGCAAAGGGGAGTGAGACTGTCCCACTGTCCCCATGTCCCATGGTGGCTGTGCATACCTGGCATGGAGGTGGGCACACAGCAGGCATTCAGGGATGGGAGCTCTCCTGTGGTGTAGGATTTGTATGATCTGCTGCTGACAGCCCAGCAGTCCAGCCTTCTCAGTGGTGGCCTCTCAGGGAGCCTCTCTTTGTTTAATGAGTGCCTTTGTCCCTAAAGGACGTGCTGTTAACTGCCTTCTTGTTTCATCTGGCTGCTGGGGCCCCCAAACAGTTGGCAAAGCAGTTGGTATCATGGACTATTTTTAGGTGGGGGAGTTAGTGGGGTGTGTGGATGTGGTGGGGCCCAGGGGGATCTAGGAGACAGGGAGCTTCACAAGCAACAAGATGGGGGGGGAGAAGAGGAAGGATGCTCTCTCTCAGGAATGTATGGGCAAACTTTCACTTCTCCTTCATGACTGGGGCCAAAGGACACCTCCTCTGTACAACCTTCCTTGATTTCCTCAATAAATACTCCAAAGACCCAGTTTAAGGGTCTATCCTCTGGTCTTCCCCCAGCCCTTGGTTATGGTTCCAAACATACTGAGAAATAATGTGCTGTAGGGATCTTATCTGATACATTTCTGGGTCTCTCCTGCTCTGCACCTCTGATCCCCATCCTGCCATTCTTCATCATAACAAGGTATAGAAGTTAGGAGTCCAGATTTTGGAGTCACACAGCTGAGATCTGCCCTTGGTCCCTTTCTAGCAAGGTAACCACATCCAAGTTAGGTTTGTACAAATCTGTTTTCTCATCTGTAAAATGGGGGATTATCGTGCCTGCCTCCCAGAAATTAAAGGCCTTATTTTGCTCAAAGCACAGGGCATGGCACCTGGCATAGACTGATAGATCTCTTGCAAGCCCAGGCCCAGAAAGAGCTGCGTGCTCCCAAAGGTCTCCATCCCCTTTGTGGCTTCTCAGGTAGTGTGTGTGTGCTAGAGGGAAGGAGGGAGGTGTTCCCGGACACCCCGGGGCCCAGAGCCGTCCAGAGGTCACCCAGCGAGAAAGTGGCCGAGCTAGGCTGAAGACAGGTCTGTGAGTCGAGTCAATTGCAGCATTTTCCTCGGCCTCCCTGCTAACGGACACCCCCCTCCTCCGATTCCTCTAGTATTTTCCTTCTCTCTTTCCAGCCCCCTCTTCTCTCCTCTAATTCCGCGGGTTCCCATTTGGGAGGCGGGGCCTCAGCCTGGAGGTGGAGAGTCCCAGCCAAAGGTGGGGAAAGGGGCCTCACGCCCAGTGCGAAGGCTCCGGCTTGCAATGAGAGAGGGGGCGCCCCTGTCTCTGGGAGAACCCGGAAGTCTCCAGAAATGAGGGCTGGGTCTGGGAGCCTGAACCGGGGGATGAGGCTCAAAGATACCGGAGAGTCCCCGAACCAGCGAAGACTGGCTAGGGAGTTCCTGAGACAGTGGTGGGCGGAGCTTCCCAGAGTCTGGGGAGGGGTGAGGGAGGGGGCGTGGTCTCCCCAGAGGAGCCGGGCTCTGTTGACTAAAGTTAAGCCTCGCCGCAAGGGGCGGAGTCTAGGGTGGGGCGGTGCTCCGGGGGGCGGACCCAACGGGGCGGGGCATCGGGACAGGGGGCGGAGTGTGGCGGTTCGCGTTCGCCCCCTCTCCCGGCCCCGGGTGTCCCCGTGACGAGGCAGCGCGGAGCCGCCGCGGGCCGGGCCCATCCCGCCGCAGCGGCCCCGGGGCCGAGCAGGGGCGAGGCGCGAAGGGAGCGGCGCCGAGAGGGACCGGGAGCGCGGCCAGGTGAGACCGCCGGGGCGGAGGGGGCGGGGGCTGCGCCGGGCGGGCCCCGGCGGGCGCGGGGGGCGTGTTTGCGTGTCTGGGGGTGGCAGGGGGAGTGGGTCCCAGGGCGGGCGTGGGGGGCTGTTTGCGCGCTCTCGGGTCCCGGGTGGGCTCGGCGCCCGTCTGGGCACTGCCCGCGGGGCTCGGGGTGTGCGGGACTGTGTGCGTGCGCGCGCGTGTTTGTGGCGAGGGGCCGCCGGGTGTGTATCTGCGTATGCGCTGGGCCGTCATTGTGCCTGCCCCGGGCGCCGGGCGCGGGCCTGCCCCAGCGCAGTCCCTCCTGCGCGGGGATGTTTTCCAAACAGGCTTCCTGCGGAGACGGGCTCTGCTGCAGCCCCAGCCGGAGGGGGGAGCGCCGCCCCCACAGGCCTCCAGAGACCCGGGCGGCCCTGGGACTGCAGACAGACACCTGGGGGAGGGAGTGGGCGCGCACCCGGGAGGGGTCCAGAGGCCTGCCCGCCGGCTGAGGCCAAGGTGGGGAGACTGAGGCAGATGGATGGGGAGAGGAATGTGGCCAGACAGACGGAGATGGGGAGGAGGGTGGGAAGAGAGACAGTGAAAAGGACAGCCCAGGAGGACAGAGAGTCATTGAGAAAAAAGACAGACAGACAGAGGCCTAGACCTGCAAAGGGGCTGAATGATTAAGATGGATAGATAGATTCCCAAAACCCGACAGAAGGGTTACTCAGAGGCACTGGGGCCAAGAGCCAAATCCAGGAACTGAGTCTAAGATGAGGAATAAGGGTCCTCTCTAACTCTTGAGGTGTCCCTCTTCCAAGCAGATCCCAGACTGGTGTCCTGGCCAGAAAGAAGCCTCTGGTCACCCCATGTTGGTCCACCGGCTGGCCCCACCGAACATCCTGACCCTCTGAATGTGGGGCCCTCTCCTCTTGGTTACATCCCACCCATTTCCCTTCCCTGGTATCCCAGCAACCCCAGGACAGTTTAAAGGAGGCAGAGGTGGAGCAGTTGCCATAGCAACAGAGGTGGTGAAAGGTCACTCCGGCCTTAGCCTAGGTGGCCCTGCAGCAGGCCTGAGCTGGCGTTGAGGGGGTTGGGATGGGAGGTTGCAAAATTCTTTTTCTCCTCTCCCACTCTGCCCAGAATGGTGCTAGAAGGAAACCCTGAAGTGGGGTCTCCCCGAACCTCAGATCTCCGGCATCCAGGGAGCCAGGGCTCTTGTGTCCTCTCTTCTGGTGAAGATGCACAGCCAGGCGAGGAGCCCATCAAGTATGGCGAACTCATAGTCCTGGGGTGAGCGACCCTGGTCCAGGTGGGGCAGGGCACCAGGCACCCCCAGGGCAACCAGACCAAGGGCCCCAGCTCTCCCCACATATGACCTTCTGCTGTTTGTCCCTTCTCACCTTCCCAACTGAGAGACAGAATTGACCAAACCCACCACAATTCCTGTTATTTTATTTTCCCATTTTTTATAAATTGCTGAGAAAACTCTAACTGCCCACCTGAGTTTCTGATCAGAAAAGAAGTAGCACCATCTGCCTTTCATAAAGCACCTAGCGTATGTAGTCTGGGGTGAAGAACTCTGGTTCTCCAGCAAAAATGCTTGGTCCAAATCCTGCCTCTGCAAGTTGCTTAACTTCCCTGTGCCTCCATTTTCCCATCTTACAAATAGGGACGATAATAATACCTCAGAGGGTTGTCAGAGGAATGAATGAGGTGATTTCTGTAAAGCACGTAGGACGGTGCCTGGCACATATCAAGTGTTCTGGGAGGCAGGCTTGTGCCAAGCCGTTTCATGGACATTATTTCATTTCAATCTTCACAAAGATGCTGTGAGGAAGGAGGTGAGGAAACCGAGGCTCAGAGAGGGGAAGTGACTGGTCCAAGGGCACACAGCTGGTAAGTGGCAGGGCTGGGATTTGGACCTAGGTCTTTCTTACTCTAGGTCTAGTGCACTTTGACTAAGCCGCAGCTGATCCTCATGCTACAGATGAGAAACCTGAGGCCAGGAGAGGGGAAGCGATGTGAGTTCGTGGCTAGACCTCACCCCTTCCTGGTCTCCGCCTGACCAGGATCCTTGCATCACCCAGTAGCACTGCCCCCAGGCACAGATCCCTCTTCTTATTCCCCCATCCACACCTCCTTTTGGCCTCTCTCGCTGCCATCTGCCCAGAAGATATTTGATAAGCTATGCTATCATTATGATTATTTAGAAATAATAATGGCCACAGTTTGCTGACATGTATATACCATGTGCTTTTTCCTAATAAGTTAACATTTATCAACGGCTTGCTATATATATGTCAAACCCCGTGCCAAGCGTTTTTAAATGCTTTATGTCATTTAGTTCTCACAATGAACCTGCGAGGTAGGTCCTGATTAATTAGCACCATTTTACAGAGGTCATGTGATAAGTGGAAGAGCCAGGATTTAAGCCAGGCCCATCTGAGCCCCGAGCCTGTGTCCAGAACTGCCCCACACCCCATAAGTGGGAAGAACTTCTGAGGCCAAAAGTGATTTTGCCCCTCTCAGGGCTGCTCGCAGGAGAAAAACAGCTGCTTGGTGTCCCAAAGGAAGGGCAGATTTTCCAGCTGAGGGCGAGGCCACCGATGAGGGAGAGTGCAGACCTAAGGGTAGAGGCCCTCTTGGCAGCTGTTTTTTCTCAGTAGAGCAGTGAAGCCCCACACTGGCTATAGAGCCACCCGGAGAGCATATTGAAAAGCCCCACTGATAGTCCCATCCCCAACCTACAGAATCTGAATCTCCATGGGTGGAGCCAGGGAATCTACATTTTAACAAGCTCAAGAGAAAACTCTGATTCAAGTGGTCTTTGTCTGTATTTGGCAGCTCTTCATCCTGCTACTCCCTGCTCCAGAACCTTCCGTGGCTCCCTAGTCTCACAGAATAAAGTCCAGACTCCTAAGCTTGGTGTTCAGGGCCCTTCCGCCAGCTTCATCTGCCTCTACTTAAGTTCACACCCAAGTCACCACTCCCTGATCTCACCAAACCCTGCCAGCCTCAGGCCCTTTGCTTGGGGTGAGCCTTCCCTCTGGAAGGGCTTCTGCAAGAGAGGCCGGAGTCAGACAGACCCGAGTTCAAATCTCTGACTTTTTCACTTACTAGCCTGGGACCTCGGGCAGGTCATTTTACCTCCCTGAGCCTCAATTTTCCTCATCTGTAAAATGGGAAGAAAGATACTTGCCTGGCAGGACATTGCATGGATTCCATTAGTAATTAATAACGTGAAACACCAGGAACACAGGAGGCTCCAGTACATGACAGTGATCAAGGCTGTGACTCACCCCATCTTTGCCTTCCACAGTCAGTCCCTCCGGATAAAAGCTGGAAGGAAGGTAGAAATTTGACATGTATGGATATATGGAGGTGGTGGCATTGTGGGTCTGTTTTTTCTTTCATTCTGGTTTCCAGTCGTACTGGTGTCGTAAATGATAGTTTGCTGTAAAGGTGAATCCTTTCCAGTTCTTCAAGGCCTAGTAAATGTGTTAGCCCTCTCAGAAACCTGATCTGAGCATTCCTTTCTCCTGCCTCTGGGCCTGTGGTGCAGTTGGTGCCCTGCTTCCTTGAAAAGCTCAGGACACCCCTTCTCTGCCAGCGAGGGGACAGAACTGACCTGCGATGTGCCCTCTGTGGCACCCCAGGGCCCAGCAGCTGACCAGTCAGGTGTCCAGGAAACCTGGATAATTGAATGAAAGGTCTTTTAAGATATTCTGCCCCTCACCCTACTCCCCAAGCGCACTGATTTGATAGCGTAGGGTCTCCTAGTTTCAGGTGGTTGTAGGGCTTGTTTATGAAGGGAGACTCTGCCCAGAAGTTGGCATTTCCTCCAAATCTCTCAGGGGCTCACTTTCTCTCTCTCTCTCTCTCTTTCTCCCTGCAACCCCTTCTTTTTAAACCCCTACATCCACAGCTACAATGGGTGTCTGGCAAGTGGGGACAAGGGTCGCCGGAGAAGCCGCCTGGCGCTGAGCCGCCGGCCCCATGCCAACGGCGTGAAGCCCGACGTCATGCACCACATCTCCACACCGCTCGTATCCAAGGCAAGCAGCTTGTCCCAGTGGACCTGGACAGAGGTCCTGCGCTGCCCGCCCAAGTCCCAGGTCTTCGGCCTTCCCGGTCCTACCCACCCACGGCCCACCACAACAGGGGAGCCCACCGTGTCCTCACTCGCTGCCTTGGGCTGCCAGAGAAATGGTGCCGAGGGGAGATCCTTTGTAATGTACTATGCGTTACAATTTGCAGAATGTTTCTTTGATGACCAGACCCCAGTCACTGCATGGAAATGATCAGCATCATTTCGAGGCAGCCACAGCTCAGAGAAGGGACGTGACAATCACACAGCAATGACAAAGGAAAAGCCTTTGGCTTCAGAGGACTTGGGTTGAGATACAGGCTCTCCTGTGTCCAGCTGTGTGTCTTTAGGCCAGTTTCTTCTCCCCTCTGAGCTGTGGTTCCCTCCACTGTAAAATGGGCATGATAATGATGTCTCCTTCTTGGGGTGGCTATAGGGCTCAAATAAGGTAACCTGCATATAATGCCGGCTGCCCAGTACATCCTCAGCAAGGGTAGAGCTGCCCCTTCGCTGGCCTTGGCCAGTGGGCTTTGGGTTCCAGCCTCTGGCTCCGAGGCTCACACTTCTCCTGGCCACATGCCCTGGGAAGTGACTTCTCCTTTCTCCCCACCAGGCACTGAGTAACCGCGGCCAGCACAGCATCTCGTACACGCTGTCCCGGAGCCACTCGGTCATCGTCGAGTACACACATGACAGCGACACGGACATGTTCCAGGTATGGCTCAGGCCCCTCTGTGCGCCTCTTGGCCACTGGGCCACCAGGCCTCGATACGCAGCTCTGCGGGCATTCCAGGGTGAACCTGGAAGACTGAAGGCCGTGGTGAAGTTGCTTTGGGGGCACTCAGTGTAATCGACTACACTCCAGATGAAGAAGTGGGATGTCCAAGGAGGGCTGTTGACTTCCTGGAGTCACACAGCAAATCAGTGGCTACATCAAAATTTAAAACCCAGGACCAGACACCCAGGCCACGGGAGGCCATGCAGCTTAGGGGTTCAGAGTGTGGCGTGAGAGTCATACTGCCTGTGTCAGATCCCAGCTCCATCACCTACCAGCTAGGTGACTTTGGGCAAGAGTCACTTAACATACTCGCTCTGGGCCTCAGTTTCCTCATCTGTACAGTGGGGCCAATAACGTACAATTATCGGGTAGATTAGCGGAGGTATTGTACATGAAGTGCTTGGCATGGTATCTAGTACGTACAAAAAATTTGCTATTTGCTGCTAATGTTTGGGCACTCCCAGACTGGGTGTCACCTTTTCACTGGTCTATCAAATAAATCAACTCATTTTTATTGAGTGGGGGAGACAGAGAAGACCCCAGACCCCAGGGACTGGATTTGGCGACTTCAGCTGAGAGCCCAGAGGGCTCCTCCTCATTGTTTGGTGACCCTACAAGCGGAGCAGCTGCTGGAAACCCAGTGGGAGGGTTGGGAAGCCCGTGGGATTGACCTGCACACATGGCACCCCTGTACTTGCTCTCCCCTTCCTCACAGATCGGCCGCTCCACGGAGAACATGATTGACTTTGTGGTAACAGACACATCCCCCGGAGGAGGGGCTGCCGAGGGCCCCTCAGCCCAGAGCACCATCTCCCGCTATGCCTGCCGCATCCTCTGTGACCGCCGGCCACCCTATACTGCCCGCATCTACGCCGCTGGTTTCGATGCCTCCAGCAACATCTTCCTTGGAGTGAGTGAGCCCACCCCCAGGCAGGGACTGGCACCTCATCTGAGAGTGAGCAGAGGGGTAGGGGAGGGAGGGGCAGCGCCCTGGGGGGATGGACCAGCCCGGCAGTCATCCTAACCATGACCTGGGCTGGCATTAGTGATGCCACTTAAAAAATAAGCACCGTGAGGCTCCGAGAGTTCAGGTGATGTCCATGGCCATGCAGCGTCCATTCTAGTCCTCTCTGGGCCACCTCTGACCATGAGGGTAAAGGGGCAGCATCCCTGGCTCACAGCCTGCCGGGGGCCACTCGGGGATATGATCTGATCCCACATGTGGTCCCAGGAGCGGGCGGCCAAGTGGCGGACCCCTGACGGCCTGATGGATGGCTTAACCACCAATGGTGTCCTGGTGATGCACCCAGCGGGCGGCTTCTCTGAGGACTCGGCCCCGGGTGTCTGGAGGGAGATATCGGTCTGTGGGAACGTGTACTCTCTGAGGGACAGCCGCTCTGCACAGCAGCGAGGGAAGCTGGTAGGTGGCCTGCTCCATGCCCACCCCCTCCCCTCATCCCTCCCGGGCCCTTCCCCCTGATCTCCTGCCCTCCGATACAAGGGAGCCCCATCAGGCTCCGTCTGGGGGCCATGCACCACTTGCCCCACAGAGAGGGCCAGACCACGGTCCCCAAAACATAGCCCACATATTGCTGGAGGTCCGTGGGGTGGCGTGTGGTAGAGCAGACATAAACACTGCGGTACCAAGTGACTTTAGGGATGCCGGCAGCTGAAAAAATCACAGCCTCTTACGAGGATGACACTTGCCCATGTGTAAGCAGTTTATAGCCTAAAGTGTTGACAGTCTGTAACGTGTCTCTCACGTTCAGACAGATTTAGCCTTATTATCCTTGCCTAGCAGGGAAGGGCCCTTGGAGGAGTTCTGACAGAGGTGACGGTGAAGGCTCCACATGGCACAGATCAGAGAACCAAGGTTCGGAGCCAGGAGAGAGTCCTAGAGAGACGTCGGGGCCAGCCCAAGGTCATGTGGCCAGGCTGCTCAAATGGGCCATGCAGAGCCCTTCCAGCGTATGAGCACATGGGGCCAGTGGAGGCGAAATCTCAGGGAAGAGCACGGCTTCTCTCTCCAGAGCATCGATTCTACCGGGAGAGTTGGGGAAACGTTATTTTTAAAAACTGTGCCTGTGAATTTCACTAGCATTCACTTGTGGAGTACCTACTATGTTCCAGGTTCCGTTCCAAGCGTTTGCAGTGGTTGATTCGTGAGAACCACTTGAGATAACGGGAAGCATGGGAAGTAGCATCCATCCTGAGGATAAGGAAATTAAGACCCAGAGACGTTGAGTTACTCGACCAGGGATGCAGAGTTAGTCAGCAGTGAAGCCAGAATTCACACCCATGCCGGCTAGCTCTAGAGTCCTTGCTTTTAACCACAGCCATGAGGACAGCTGCCGTGGGCCGAGTCCCCCGTGTTTCAGATAGAAGAGTTTCCCACTGTGCCCTCAGAGGAGAGCCTGGGTCTCATTTTGGTCCAGATCTCCTGATTTGACAGATGAAGTGATCAAGGCCCACGTCCCACTGTGAGGGACAGCGCATGCCTGGGAGCACTGACTTGCCCTCCCACGTGGCTTCTTAGCCCTCCTGGCCCCTCTGCCTCCGTCCTCACCCCTCCTCTGCCCCAGGCCTCCCCTCTCCTCTGCCCTAGTACCCTGTCCAGGGTGTTCTCTCCAGGGAGGTTTGGTGGGATGGACAGGTGGCTTGGCTGGGGTGATGGCTGCCCGACGGCCAGGGGTTTGGTGCCCTCTTGAGCAGTAAGGCCCTTCTGCTGTCTCTGGCAGGTGGAAAACGAGTCCAATGTGCTGCAGGACGGCTCCCTCATTGACCTGTGTGGGGCCACTCTGCTGTGGCGCACACCAGCGGGGCTGCTGAGGGCACCCACACTGAAGCAGCTGGAGGCCCAGCGGCAGGAGGCGAATGCGGCCCGGCCCCAGTGCCCTGTGGGCCTCAGCACCCTGGCCTTCCCCAGTCCGGCCCGGGGCCGCACGGCACCCGACAAGCAGCAACCCTGGGTCTATGTCCGGTGTGGCCACGTCCACGGCTACCACGGCTGGGGCTGCAGGAGAGAGCGGGGCCCCCAGGAGCGAGAGTGTCCTCTCTGTCGCCTCGTGGGGCCCTATGTCCCCCTGTGGCTTGGCCAGGAGGCTGGCCTCTGTCTGGACCCTGGGCCACCCAGCCATGCCTTTGCACCCTGCGGCCACGTCTGTTCCGAGAAGACTGCCCGCTACTGGGCCCAGACACCACTGCCCCATGGCACCCACGCTTTCCACGCTGCCTGCCCCTTTTGTGGCGCCTGGCTCACCGGCGAGCATGGCTGCGTCCGCCTCATTTTCCAGGGACCGCTGGACTAGGCTCCCCCAGGCCCCGGCTGCCATGCCCACCTGCCCACCTAGGTCCCCCACCTCCTGCAGCCCAGAGGGAGCTCTGCATGTGGGACTCTACCCGCTGGTGCATAGCCACACCAGATGGACGTGTTGGATGGGCTGTGCTCCTCCCCTCTTAACTCTGGTCCCTGAAACCCCTACCCCAGTCAGAATGACGGGGCCCTCAGCACCAGCTCTGTCCTGGGCTGATGGAGGGAAGCCCACCCCTATGCCCTGGCCCTTCCTGGGGTGTCCCACATCATGCCGCCTACACTGTGTCCCTGGGGGAGTGAAGGGGCCATGGGTCCCTGACCCCCAGCTTAGGCTGGCTGTGCCCTAAGCCTGCCGACCCAGCTCCAGATATTCACCCTGCTGCTGCCCTGGGTTCCTCTATAAACCTTGCTGCTCAGCTGCCCTCACAAATCCCACGTGTCCAGCATGCATGCAGTGCTGCCAGCCCCCGCATGAGTGACGGGTGGGCAGTAGGCCGGGGCCGGCATCTGCTGATACCCACTGTGGGCTGGACTCCGTGCCAAGTGGGCTCTGGAAACACAGAGACGATCAGACTTGGTTCCCTGCCCGGTGGAATTCACAGTCTAGCGGACGACAGACCAAATTGCCGGACGACAACACAGTTTCCTGCGTACCAGCAGCAGAGAGTCCTCAAGGGCTGTGGAGCAGGTCTCCCAAGCGGGCGGGAGAGTGACGGGGGCTTGCGTGGGAACTCCCCCCCAAAGGGGATGGCGCTCTGGGCAGGGGGGAGGCTGAGCACGGACTCAGGTGTGAGGAAGCAGGGACCTGAGTAAGGGGTTGAGCGGCTGGAGCAGAGGCAGTAGTGGGGACAGAAAGAAGGCTGGAGCAAGAGGTTATGGGCTGTGCTGACACTGACGGGGAAGATGCTGGATGGAGGCTTTGGAACCTCACTTGTGGACAGTCAGGAGCGGAGGGAGGAGAGAGGACTCGCGCTCCCAGAGTGCTGGCTGTGACGGAAGGGCTACTATTACCAAGTGCCCACCATGCCCTGCGCGGTGCTACTTCTGCTCATAACTACGTTAATGGAGCATGAACCAGGAGGCTTTGCTGTTTAATCCTCACAGTAACCCCGGGGAGGGGGAGGTGTTACCATTTCTGTTTACGGGGAGATTAAGGCACATGCGCCAAGTCACACAGCTAGAAAGTGGCCAAGCCGGGATTCAAACCCGTGACTGCCTGCCTGGCCTCAGCCTGACCTCCTCCATCACACCGTGCTGCTTTCCTTGGACGGGGGTGGGAGAATGGGGAGGGCAGCTCAGGTCACCGGAACTGCATGTGCAAACATGTGGCAGGGACCATGCTTGACCGACCAAGGGGCCAGGTCTGGAGCAGCAGCAAAGAGACATGGGGGGTGAGGACATTGGGCTGAGGCCTGATGGCCCTCGGTTGCCATGGAGACCAAGTCCAAACTGGACCCTTACTCATCTTGGCTAAGTGGCACCTCTCTCTGAGAGCCAAGGCAGGCTCAGTGTGCTGCTGGGGTTGCTTTCAGACCATTCCTGGGGGGAGCAAGCTAGGGAGACCAGCAGATGGAGGTTCTGGAGTATAAAAAATTTCTGAAAATGAGGCTTCTAAGTACAGCCTGACCTGGGCATCATCCCCAGTTGAAGACAGCCGCTAGAGCCTTAGGGAGTATAGATTCCAAGGGGAGGGCCTGCTGCAGATCACACAGGTGGTAGGGGCCACAGAGACCAGACTCTCGATAGGACAGAGGGCTCCTGTGGGTGGTGAAAAGGGGATGTGATGAGATTCCTGCTCCCGGAGCATCACATGCCACAGTGGGGAGCCAAGATGGGGCTGCCTGATCAGGCAGATGTGAGAATACTGCAACCCCTACACACACACACGCACATACCACTGGGAATCCAGTTCTCTCTTCTGACCCTGTTGGGAGCCAGGTAGGGGATGTTCCGCTTCTGTTTCCAGCAAGGAGAGGAAGGAGGAGAGACAAGCAAAGAGCATGGTACCACCCCAGGGAGAACTTGGAGGTAGTGGTGGAGGGTAAGACAGCCCTGATCTTGGCCCACCTCTGCCCCTTTCCAGCTCTTGGAGCCTCCGTCTCCTCACCTGTTAAATGGAATAGCAATTCTTATATCACCAGATGGCTGTGAATGTACTGAGAGCCCTGTAATACAGTAGGTATTTAATGTTACTTCCTCACCTTCCCTTCCTGCATTTCCATAGGGAAGAACCAAGGCTAGGGATGGTCGTGACTCCAGTGAGTAGACTTCGTATGATTATATGCGTGTGTGCACTGGGGCCAGTGGAGGGGACAGTGTGGTGGAAGTTCTCAGGAAGGCTAGATCCCGGTTCAGGGACACCTGAGGACAGCCTGGGTGTCCTAGGGAAGTCAATGAACCTATTAGCCTCAGTTTCCCCATCTCCTACAATGGGTAAAGTGATGATATCCTATCAGGGTTGTTGCAAGAATGAAATATCCCCCATGTCAAGCTGTTAACACAGGACCTCGTGTATTAACTGTGAACATAAAAACGCTGCTTGTTCGAGAATGCCAGGAAGGGATCCTTTACTAGCCTGAGCTGCCCATTGGTGGCTAGAGAGCACTACCTCCTTTGCTGGTGCCCATCTCAAATTCACCCAAGTCAGGGGAGTATACCCATTTTAAAGACAATAAAAATTGAAGCACAGGAAGAAGAGGTGGGACTTTCCTAAGGACACAGAGAATTTATTGAGCTTGAGCTCCTCCCTGTGATGATAATGGTCACTAGAGCCAACAGCAGCACTGTTGTGTCAAGCAGGCCTTTGGGCACTTTCATAAATGAGAAACTGGCATCAATGGTGGGCAGATGCTGCTGTGAGCCCAGACACAGGTGTGGCAAAGGTAGGGCAAGGAGAGTGTGTGGATTTCGGGTATTCCCTTTCTCCAGCCCCTCTGGGCATAACACTAGGGAGCAGACTGCCCAGTCATCAGTTCACTCAGGGCTACAGCATCCTTCGGAGTGGAGACAATTGTTAGCTGGGTTTTCTGGCTGAGGAAGACTCAGAGAGGTAAAGTGTCCCACCCAAGGCCACACAGCCAGTAGATGATGGGGGCCTGATTGGACCTTAGATGGCCTGCCTCTGCCCACGCTGACCCAGGCCCCTCTCAATGCTCCCCACTGAGCCCGGGCCTGGTGCCAGCACTTGGACATGCCATGCGCAACCCAGGTCGTCCTCTTGTGAGTCCATCCAGACGTGCAAAGGTGGACCTCAGGCCCAGCTCTGTCCTGGGCAGCCTTTTGGGGTCACAGGCAGCTCTCCCTTCCATCAGGCATCCGGCAAGCACCATCCAACTCCAGGCCCCTCGTCCCTTTGTGCTGAGGAAACTGAGGCTCAGAGATGTTTAGCGGCTGCCTTCCAAGCCCCCGCGAATCGATGGAGGGGCAGTGAAGCACTTGTCCCCGCACGGGGGTGATCGCCTCAGCTCAGGCCCGGCAGCTGGCCTTGTAGGTTCGCAGTGTCCTAAGAGTCTCCACCACTAACCCTCGAATCCAGTGAGGGAGAGGGAGTCACATCACTTCCAGAGCGCAGGTTCCCACCTGCAAAACTGAGGTCCGGGGACCCAAAGGAGAGCGGCGCTGGGGCTCTGTGGGGAAGTCCCTGCCGGTCCGCACCTGACACCCATGCCGCCCCGCACGGGCTCGAAGGGACCCTGTCAGCCCGGTCTGCCGGGACTGGGCCGCGCCCAGGCCGGCCACTCAGTTTCCCGGCCGCCGAGCCTGCAGCCTCGCGGACAAAGGCTAAGGCCGCAGGGGCCGTCCCGCCGGCGGCCCAGTAGGGCCCGGGAGCGGGGAGCCGCGGGCCGGCGGAGCGCGCCGTGGTGCGCCTATTGGCTGGAGCTGACGCCCATCCGGGCCCCGAAGCCCGGCAATTGGCCGCGGGGGGCGGAGTTCGTGGAGCCCCAATGAATGGGGGAGCCGGAAGCAGGAAGTGAGTTTGCGATGAGAGCAGCTGCTGCAGGTGAGGAGCGGCACCCGGGTTTCGGGGTCACAATGCGTCATCCTCGGGGGACAGGGCGAGTCTGGACCGAACGCAAGATTATTCTCTTTCTGCCTTTCATCCAGTACCCCTTCCACATTCATCGCGGCCCCGAGGCCAAGGAACCCTCCCGGGCAGCAAAGAGTTAACCCCGAGGGTTGTGCTACTGGGGCGGAGCATCCGGAGTGGTGGGGGAGGCTGGACACTCTTTCGGGTTAAGGGAGGGCGGTGTGGAAAATGCGCTGGGTTGGGAGATCCCGGGTCCCGGCGGAACTGTGAGACTTCGGTAAGTTTCGTGGCCTCTCTAAGCCTCAGTCTCTCTGTCTGTAAAATGAGTTTTCTTCCAGCTCCGAACTAATGTGGCTCCGTAGCTCCCCTGGCGAAGCCCAGGGAGACGGTGGGAGGATGCAGGGCCAAAGAAAAGGCATTTAGAAGGATGAAAGTGAGACAGGTTGCACACCCTCCTGATGAGGTTGGCCTTATTATCACCCCCATTTTACAGAGGTGGAAACTGAGGCACAGAAAAGTGAAACAACTGACTTGGTTTTAGGAGTCTAGGGTTGAACCAGGTTTGGAACCTGGGTCTTCCAGCTGGTAGCCTGCAACTCTATCCTTGTGAACACAGTGGTGGGCGGAATTGAAGAACTTACAGGAGAATTCTGAAGAGGAGGCTAGGAAGTCAGAGAAGGAGAAGGGGAGCCTGAAGGGCCTGGGCTGGGAGTCGAGAGATGCAGGTCTCTGCTTCTGACCTCTCCCTGGTGTTAGTAGGCAAAGCTCCTAGCGTCTCTGGGACTCAGTTTCCCTATCTGTAATACTAGGTAGTTGAATTCAATCTTTAAGGTTGAGGGGCCCCAGGCCAAATATGACCCACCAGTGTATTTTGTAATATCTTCGCATGACTCACCTAACCTCTGAGCCTCAGTTAGCGTATCTGTGAATGGGTTTGGGGGAGGATTAAATGAGACCATGAGAGTGCTTAGCTAGGTGTGTAGTTGGTGTGTGGTAAATGACAGCTGTGATGATGGTGATGGTTCTCAGCAGGGCCCATGGCGGACGCCCAGTACATCCTGCCCAATGACATCGGTGTGTTTAGCCTGGACTGCCGGGAGGCCTTCCGCCTGCTGTCACCCACAGAGCGCCTCTATGCCCACCATCTGTCACGGGCCGCCTGGTATGGAGGCCTGGCTGTGCTGTTGCAGACCTCCCCTGAGGCCCCCTACATCTATGCGCTGCTCAGCCGCCTCTTCCGTGCCCAGGACCCCGACCAGCTGCGCCAGCATGCCCTGGCTGAGGGCCTTACCGAGGAGGAGTGTCAGGTCAGTTCTTTTAGGTCATCTGGCATCTCCTGAGTGGCTTCTGGGTATGAGGGACCACAAGCAGAGGTACAAAGGTCTTTCTCTGTAGATTAGACCAAGGGCTACAAATACAGGAACCTCTCCTGGAGCCTCAGTCTTCTCATCTAGAAAATGTGCGTGAGGGTCTGTACCTCCTAGGGTTGCAGTGACCTGACTCCAAGATAAATGGTGGCCGCTGTGAGTAAAGGAAACAGCTATGGACACTCAGAGATGGTAGAGGAGTGAGTCCAGGGTAGGAATCAGGAGGTCTGAGATCCGAACCAGATCTTTCTCTGGCATGTTGTGGGTCCCTGCCTGTCCCCTGGCTTTTGTTTGTTTGTGGGCCTGTTGGCCAAGTAATACTTAGATGTATTTGTAGTGCATTGCCGCAATGCAGAAAGGCACAAAATGAAACACGAACGTTGGATGGTGGGGTGTGCAGCCTTTTGAGTCCTCTGTCTGTGTATTGCATTCCTACACATGTACATGCACACGTGCACTGGTTCCTCATTTTGTCTTTTATGTAAATGAGATCATGCTCTCCATGTTCTTAGGAGTTCTGCTTTTTTCTTTCTTTTTTTTTTTTTTAATTGAACACCACGTCTTGGAGAACTTCCACGGGGTACATATAAATCCAGTTCATCCTTTTTGTTGACTGTGAAGCACTCCACTGCAGTGTATACCATAATCAATTTAATCTTTTCCTTATTGTTGGACATTTGGATTGTTCTTGATTCTTCCTAGAAATAGTGCCACGGTGAGCATACTTGTGCCCCTGTGTGAGTAGGATCTATTTCTAGAAGTAGCATTGTTGGATCAAAGGCTCTGTACGTTTACAAGTGATTGATGTTGTTAAACCATCTTTACAAAAGTTTCACCAAGAATGTATGAGAAAATGGCCTGTGTTTCTACATGTAAAATAAAGGGATTGGATTGCTTATCTCTGAGTTGAGGCCCAGGCTGTTTCTTCTCCCTTTCTTTAACTTAGTAATCACATCCCATTTCTAGACCTTGACTTACTCATTAAAAGAGTTAATGGCTGGGGAAAGTGCAAGCTAAGTATTACTGTTCTCAGTGGGATACTTTTGCTTGCAAATAGCAGAAATCCACCTTAAATTGGCTTAAGTGAAAATGAAAATGATGACTTCCGGTTTCTAGTCCAGCATGTAAGTAGCTTATAAGTCACCAGTCTGTCCTAGCAAGTAAAATGTGGAACTAACTGGAAAAATCAATAACGTTTCTTATGTCCTTAAGAGAAGTGAGGGCACAGGGCTAACTGCTGCCCCCAAATTGGAGAGACAGACAGGTGGGTACAGAGAATCACAACTCACCAGCGTAAAAATTCATGAACAGAAGCCTCCCCCAGAGCTGGTGCTGGAGTCGGAAAACCTGAACTGTGATTGACAAATCACTGGAGGCTCAGTGTGGACAGCTCTGAGAGTTAAAAACTCCAGGAGGACCCACGCAGAGGAGGGGCCTCCACACTTTTGAGAATTTGGGGAATTTTACCTCCAGGATCTTGGTCCTCACAATGAATTTCAGAGAAAAAGTCCCTTGTGCTTCTGGCAGGGGGAAGGGAAAGGGAATCATTTTTGAAAAAATGCCAGAACATTCTGTTCTTCACAGTTTGCTCTCAGGAGAAACTATATCTCTAGAACCTAGCCTGCTAGGGTTTTATCAGAGCCTAACTGACCTGGGTGGAGGAAAATATCCCATTCCAGACAGTTCTCGTCATCCTGTCCCACCTAAGGGGGAGGGTGGGGACGCGGGACTGAGAAGCACATGTAAAGTTCAGTGAGGTAAAAGCTCACTGAAAGACTGCTGAGACCTAATCGTGGGACTGGAGAATGCTTCTCCTGCTCCCACACCTTACCATCGCATTACTAAAGGCCTATTTACAGCAGTTCCTTTTACCCAGTGCATCATGTCTGGCTATCAAGAAAAAATGACAAAACATACTAAAGGCAAAAAACGCAGTTCGAAGAGACAGAGAAAGCACCCGAAGCAGATTCCGACATGGCAGGGATGTTGGACTTACCAGACCAGGAGTTAAAACAACTGTGGCTGATATGCTAAGGGCTCTAATGGATAAAGCAGACAACATGCAAGAACAGATGGGCAGAGAGATGGAAATCCTAAGAAAGAACCCAAACTGCTAGAAGTCAGAAGACACAGAAATGAAGAATGCCTTTGCTGGGCTTACTAATAGTCTCTGTTAGTAGACTTTTTTTTTTTTTTTTAAAGATTTTATTTATTTATTTGACAGAGAGACACAGCGAGAGAGGGAACACAAGCAGGGGGAGTGGGAGAGGGAGAAGCAGGCTTCCCGCCGAGCAGGGAGCCCGATGTGGGGCTCGATCCCAGGACCCCGGGATCACGACCTGAGCCGAAGGCAGACGCCCAACGACTGAGCCACCCAGGCGCCCCTCTGTTAGTAGACTTGACACAGCTGAGGAGTGACTCACTGAGCTTGAGGCTATCCCAATAGAAATCTTAAGAACTGACCAGCAGAGAGAAAAGACTGAAAAACACAGAACGGAGTATCTAAGAACTGTAGGGCAACCACAGGAGGTACAACGAATATGTAATGGGAATACCAGAAGAGGAAGAAAGAGAAAACAAAGAAATATCTGAAACAATAATGATTGAGAATTTCCCCAAATTAATGTCATATAATAAACCATGCATCCATGAAGCTCAGCGAACACTAAGTGGAATATTAAATGCCAAAAAAACTACAGAAAATCAAAGTAAAAGTCCTAGAAGAAGAAGCTGGAGGAAAAATGGATCCTACCTTTAGAGGAGCAAAGATAAGAATTGCATCCAACTCCTCAGAAACCACACAAGCAAGAAGAGAGTAGATTGAAGTATTTGAAGTGTTAATACAAAAAGCCACCAGCCTAGGATTCTGTACCTTGTGAGATTATCCTTCAAAAGTGAAGGAAAAACAGATTTTGTCAGACAAACAAAAATTGAGGTCATGTATTGCCGGTGGACCTGCTTTGCAAGAAAGGTCAAAAGTTCTTCAGGGAAAAGAAAAACGATAGAGGTCTGAAACTGAAATCTACGTAAGAAAGGGAGTGCATTGGAGAAGGAAAAACTGAAGGTAAAAAAAACGTACTTTTTTTTTTTATTCTTAATCTAAGAGATAACCATTTGTTCAAAATAATAGGAACAGGGTATTTGATTATGCATGCTTATGTTTATCTACATTATATGTAATTTACATATTTATACCTATATAAAACTTATGTGTGCTTTTATATAGGTGAAATAAATGACAGCAGTGATGCAAGGGAGAGGAGACAGGAATTAGAATTACTTTGTTATTATAAGGTTATTATAAGGTATCATGCTATCCATGGGGCAATATAGTGTTATATGAAAGTGGACTTGGATTAGTTATAAAGGCATATTGCAAAATCGAGGGCAACACTAAAAAGTAAAAAAGTATAACTGATAAGCTAAGAAAAGAGAGGAAATGGACTCATGTAAAAGGCTCAGTTAAAACTACAAAAGGCAGAAAAAGAATGGAAGACAAAAATAGGAACAAAGAACAAGGACAACAAATAGAAAACAATAACAAATATGGTAGATACTAATCCAACCATATCAGTGATCACTGTGAATGACAGTGGTCTAAACGTACCAGTTAAAAGACAGAGATTGGGGTACCTGGGTGGCTCAGTCGTTAAGCATCTGCCTTCGGCTCGGGTCGTGATCCCAGGGTCCTGGGATCAAGCCCCACATCGGGCTCTCTGCTCAGTGGGAAGCCTGCTTCTCCCTCTCCCACTCCCCCCTGGTTTTGTTCCCTCTCTCGCTGTGTCTCTCTCTGTCAAATAAATAAATAATATATTTTTAAAATAAAAAATAAGGGGCGCCTGGGTGGCTCAGTCGTTAAGCGTCTGCCTTTGGCTCAGGTCATGATCCCAGGGTCCTGGGATCGAGCTCCGCATCGGGCTCCCTGCTCGGCCAGGAACCTGCTTCTCCCTCTCCCACTCCCCCTGCTTGTGTTCCCTCTCTAGCTGTCTCTCTCTCTCTCTGTCAAATAAATAAAATAAAATCTTAAAAAAATAAAATAAATAAAATAAAATAAAAGACAGAGATTGTCAGAATGGATCAAAAAACAAGACTGAAATATATCTTGTCTACAAGAAGCCCACTTAAATATAAATGGCTAGAGAAAGATATACCATGCCAACACTAATCAAAAGAAAGTGGGAGTAGCTATATTAATTTTGCAAACTTCAGAGCCTGGAGAGTTATCAGGGATAAAGAGGGCATTACATAATGATAAAAGGGTCAGTTCTCCAAGAAGACAACAGTCTTTAATGTGTATGTCTAACAGAGTATCAAAATATTCGGGACAAAAACTGATGCAGCTATAAGGAGAAATAGATGAATCCACTACTATAGTTGGAGACTTTAACACCCTTCTATCAGACAAATCTAGCAGGCAGAAAATCAGTAAGGACATAGTTGAACTCAACAACACCATCAGTCAGCTGGATATCAAGACATCTATAGTCTACTTCATCCAACAACAGCAGAATATGTATTCTCGAGCTTATGTGGACGATCCACTGAGATAGACCACATTCAGATCTATAAAACACACCTTAACAAATTTAAAAGAATGGAAGTAATACAGTGTCTGCTCTCAGATCAAAATGGAATTAAATTAGATACCAGTAACAGAAAGATAACTGGAAAATCCTCAAATACTTGGAGATTAAACAACACACTTCTAGGGGTGCCTGGGTGGCTCAGACGTTAAGCGTCTGCCTTTGGCTCAGGTCATGATCCCAGGGTCCTGGGATCGAGCCCCACATCGGGCTCCCTACTCAGCAGGAAGCCTGCTTCTCCTTCTCCCACTCCCCCTGCTTGTGTTCCCTCTCTCACTGTGTCTCTCTCTGTCAAATAAATAAATAAAATCTTAAAAAAATAAAATAAACAACACACTTCTAAATAATACGTGGGTCAAAGAAGAAATCTCAAGAGAAATTTTAAAATATTTTGAACTAAGGGGCGCCTGAGTGGCTCAGTCAGTGAAGTGGCTGACTTTTTTTTTTTTTTTAAGATTTTATTTATTTATTTATTTGACAGAGAGAGAGTGAGCACAAGCAGGGGGAGCAACAGAGGGACAGGGAGAAGCAGGCTCTCCACCAAACAGGGAGCCTGATGTGGGGCTCGATCCCAGGCACCCCCAAGCAGCTGACTCGATCTCAACTCAGGTCTTGATCTTAGGGTTGTGAGTTCAAGTCCTGCATTGATGGCCCAGTGTGGAGACTACTTAAAAATATATGTATTTTTTTACAGGCACCTGAGTGGCGCAGTCAGTTAAGCATCCAACTCTTGGTTTTGGCTCAGGTCGGGATCTCAGGGTTGTGAGATTGAGCCCCATGTTGGGCTCTGGGCTCAGCACAGAATCTGCTTAAGACTCCCTCTCCCTCTCCCTCTGCCTCCCCCACCCCCATGCATATATATATGTATATATTGAACTAAAATGAAAACAAATTATCAAAATTTGTGGGATGCAGCAAAAGCAATGCTTAGAGGAAAATTTATAGCATTGAAGCATATATTAGAAAAGAAGAAAGATCTAAAATCAATCGTCTGTTTCCACCTTAGGAAAAAAAAAAAAAGAGCAAATTAAATCCAAAGTAGCAGAAGAAATAAAAAGAATTAGAGCAGAAATCAATAAAATTGAAAACAGGAAATCAGTAGGGAAACTTAATGAAACCAAAAGCTGGTTCTTTGAAAAGATCAGCAAAATTGATGTCTTAGTCTTTTGGGGCTGCTATAACAAAATACCACTGAGGGGCTTATAAACAGAAATTTATTTCTCATATGAAAGTCCAAGTTCAGGGTGCCAGCTCGGTCAAGTTTTGGTGAAAGCCCTCTTCCGATTTGCACACTGCTGACTTCACTGTGTCCTATCATGGTGGAATGGATGAACTAGCTCTTTGGTGTCTCTTGTAAGGGCACTAATTCCAATGATGAGGGCTCTTGCCCTCATGACCTAACCACCTCCCAAGGGCCCCACCTTCTAATACCATCATCACTTTGGGGGTTAGAGTTCAATGTATGAATTGGGATGGGGGACACAAACATTCAGACCACAACGATTCATAAGCCTCTGACCAGTCTAAGGGAATAAGAGAGAAATCATAAACTATTAATATCAGAAATGAAAGATGAAACATCACTATAAATCCCATGGGCCTTAAGGAAATTGAATCGATAATTAATAATCTTCCCAAACAGAAAACACCAGGCTCACATGGGTTCACTGGTGAATTATACCAAAACATTTAAGGACAACATTATACAGTTCCCTATAATCTCTTTCAAAAAGAGAGGAACAGAGGGAATCCTTCCTAATTAATTCTATGAGGCCAACATCATCCTAACACCAAAACCAAACTAAGGCATTACAAGAAAAGAAAACTACAGACCATTATTTCTCATTTACATAGATGCAAAAATCCTCAGCAAAACATTAGCAAATCAAATCCAACAATGTATAAAAAACCAATGACCAAGTAGGATTTATCCTGGGTGTGCAAATCTGGTTCAACATTTGGAAATAAATAATTCATCACATCAACAAGCTAAAGGAGAAAACCACATGATCATATCAATAGATGCAGAAAAAGCATTTGATAAAATTCAGCACCCATTCATGATAAAACTAAGTAAATTAGGAATAGAGGGGAGCTTCCTCAACTTGATAAAGCCTATCTACAAAAGCCCTACAGCTAACATCATATTTAACGGTGAAAAGCTCAAAGCTTTCCCACTAAGATCAGGAACAAGGCATGCAAGTCCCCTCACCACTGTTTTTCATCATTGTACCAGAAGTCCTAGCTAATGCAGTAAGGCAAGAACAGGAAATAAAACGTATGCAGATTAAGAAGGGAGACACAAAACTGTCTTTGTTCGCAGAAAATATGATTGACCATCTATGTACAAAATCCAAAAGAACTGACCAAAAAATTCCTGGGACTCATAAGCGATTATAGCAAGGTTGCAGGGTACAAAGTTAATATGAAAAAGTCAGGGGATGCCTGGGTGGCTCAGCCAGTTAAGTGTCTGCCTTCAGCTCAGGTCATGATCCCAGGGTCCTGGGATTGAGTCCCACATTGGGCTCCTTGCTCGGCAGGGAGCCTGCTTCTCCTTCTGCCTGCCTCTCTCCCTGCTTGTGCTCTCTCACCCCCTTTGACAAATAAAGAAAATTTTTAAATATATATATATATATATATATATATATATAAAAGTCGGTTGCTTTTAATATACCAGAAAGGAACCATAAGAATTTGAAATTAAGGGGCACCTGGGTGGCTCAGTCATTAAGCATCTGCCTTTGGCTCAGGTCATGATCCCAGGGTCCTGGGATCGAGCCCCGCATTGGGCTCCCTGCTCCGTGGGAAGCCTGCTTCTCCCTCTCCCACTCCCCCTGCTTGTGTTCCCTCTCCCGCTGTGTCTCTCTCTGTCAAATAAATAGATAAAATCTTAAAAAAAAAAATTATTAAAAAAAAGAATTTGAAATTAAAACCATAATACCATTTCTAAATAGCACACAAGAAAGTGAAATATATAGTTTAAAAATACAACAAAACATGTACAAAACTTAAATGAGGAAAACTACAAACCTGATGAAAGATACCAAAGAACTAACTAAATAAATAAAGACACCAAAGAACTAAATAAATAATCCATGTTCATGAATAGGAAGATTCTGTATTGTCAGGATGTCAGTTCTTGGGGCGCCTGGGTGGCTCAGTTGGTTAAGCGTCTGCCTTTGGCTCAGGTCATGATCCCAGGGTCCTGGGATCAAGCCCCATGTTGGGCTCCCTGCTCAGTGGGGAATCTGCTTCTCCCTCTTCCCCTCACTCTGCTTGTGCTCTCACTCTCTTCAATAAATAAATAAAATCTTAAAAAAAAAAAAAAGATGTCAGTTCTTCCCAACTCTATCTATAGATTCAATATAATGTGATTAAAAATCCCAGCAAGTTATTTTATTTTCTAACACAATATTGGGGAAAGAGTGAGGAAGAAGAACCAAGTTGGAGGATCAGCACCACTCAACTTTAAGACTTACTCTAAAGCTACGGTAATCAAGATAGTGTGGTGTTGGCAAAAGGGCAGACAAGTAGATCAATGCAATAGAATAAAGAGCCCAGAAATAGACCCCCGTAAATACAGTCAACTGATATTTGACAAAGGAGCAAAGCAACACAATGGAGTAAAAATAGTCTTTTCAGCAAATGGTTCTGGAACACCTGGACATCCACATGCAAAAAAAAGAAAAGAAAGAAAGAGAATCTAGACCAGACATGGACCTTACATCTTTCACAAAAGTTAATTCAAAGTGGATCACAGATTTAAATGTTAAATACAAAACTGTAAAACTCCCAGAAGATAACATAGAAAATCTAGATGACCTTGGGTATGGAGATGACTTTTTATGATACAACACCAAGTATGATCCGTAAGGAAATAGTTGATAAGCTGGGCTTCAATATAATTAAAAAGTTCTGCTTTGTGAAAGACATTGTCAAGAGAATAAAAAATCAAGCCACAGACTGGGAAAAAACATTTGCAAAAGATAATATTTGATAAAGGACTCCTAGCCAGAATATATAAAGAACTCTTAAAACTCAACAGTAAGAAAACAAGCAACCCAATTAAATGGGCCAAAGACTGTAACGGATACTTTCCCCAAGAAGAAATGCAGATGGCAAGTAAGCGTGTGAAGAGATGTTCCACGTCCTATGTCATTAGGGAATTGCAAATAAGTAAAATAATGAGATAACCACTACACAGCCATTAGCTTTGCCGAAATCCAAAACATGACAACACCAAATGGTGTTGCAGATGTGCAGAAACAGGAACTCTTGTTCATTGCTGCTGGGAATGCAAACTCATACGGCCACTGTGGAAGGTAGTTCGGCAGTTTCTTGCAAAAGAAATCTGCTCTAACTATATGATCCAGCAATCATGCTTCTTGCCATTTACTGAGGTGAAATTCGAAAGGAGGTAAAAACTTATGTCCACACAAAAGCCTGCACATGGATGTTTGTAGCAGCTTTATTCACAACTGCCAACAATGAGAGCAACCAAGATGTCCTTCACTAGCTGAGTTGGCAAATTGTGATCCACCCAGACAATGGAATATTATTCAGTGCTAGAAAGAAATGAGGTATCAAGCCATGAAAAGACAGGGGGAAGTCAAATGCATATTACTAAGTGAAAGAAGCCAATCTGAAAAGCCTACATATGTTTGATTCCATCTATATGATATTCTGGAAAAGACAAAACCATGGAGATAGTAAAAAAGATCAGTGGTTGCCAGGCATTGAGGGGAGGGATATATAGGGTGGTGAAACTATAGTATAATATATCGTATGTAGGAGTGGATATATGCCATCTATTTGTCCAAACCCATAGAGTGTACACCAAGAGTGAACCCTAATGTAGACTGTGGTCTTGGGTGATGATGTGTCCAGGTAGGTTCATCAGTTGTCACAAATGTGCCACTCCAGTGGGAGACGTTGATAATATGGAGGGCTGTTCGTGTCGGGGGGCAGCAGGCACATGGGGAATCTGTATACTTTCTTCCCAGTTTTGCTGTGGATCTGAAATGCTCTAAAAAATAAAGTCTACTTTAAAAAAGAGAGCGTTACTGCCTCACATAATTGAAAAGTCCAGGGCTAGTGCAGGCTTCAGTCACAGCTGGATTCAGGGGATCAGGGATACCATTTTGATGCAATCTTCATCTCTCAGCCCTACTTTCTTTCTTCACTCCAACAGGGGAGCTCCAGGGGCTCCAGGCTCCATGATCCCTAGTATAAAAACAGAGGCTCTTTGCCACTAGGGAATGCCTGGGTAGGGCTCTTACTGTCTAGCTTGAGCCTGGGACTACCCCCGGAGTCAGGGAAGGGAGATCCCCCCTTCCCAAGAGGACGATTGAGGTCTTGTTGCCAGAGGAAGGGAGACTAAGTTTTCGGCCTGCAAAAGCTATAGAGCAGTTGATCAAGGCCCCTCCAGCTCTAACATTGGATGCTTCCAGTTCCAGCTGCCTGGCTGGTTGGGGGCAGAAGACAGGCTTTCTGCAGAAGGAGGCAGAGACAGTGTTTCAACTGGGCTTCAGAGCTCGTACAGAATGGCCGCGGGAGGCTGAGAGGGTGCTGGGCATAGTGGGAACACAGGTGGGTGTGTTTGGGGGCTGCTGAGAAGACTGGTTTGGCTGGACACTGGGTGTGTGAAGATTGGTCTGTGAAAGTATGTTGGGACCAGACTGGGGCCTGCCGGGATCTGGGTTCTGCCCCCAGATTTCCCAGCCTTGCCTATACTGGTTCCTCTGGGTGTTAACATCTCAGGAGGGAACCTCCCTGGGGTGGGGTCCGGTTGTGGGGGGGGGGCTGTGTTTCCGGGTCTCTGATGCCCACCTCCCCCCAGGCGTTCCTGGTCTATGCTGCAGGTGTCTACTCCAACATGGGCAACTACAAGTCCTTTGGCGACACCAAGTTTGTTCCCAACCTGCCCAAGGTGAGTTGAGGGAGGGCTGGGGAAGATGAGGAATTTGGGGCTGGCGGGATGGGAGTGGGGGCCTAAGTGGAACCTTGACCCTGTCACTGCCATGCCTGTCACATATAAAGGGAAAGCAGTGTTTCTTCCTGACTATGCTGACCTGAGGGCATGCAAGGGGAGGGTGTATGAACTTAAGTGCTTGCGAAAATGGAGCCTGGTCATCTCATCACTGGGGATGGTGGAGAGGCCCGGGCACGGTGAGTCCCTCACTGGCACTGTGAGCTTGGGCCCATCTCGGGCAGAGGCCACTCTTACACCTGGGCTCTCGGCACTTGCACACACAAGTTGTCTGGCCGTCTTGTTGAAATGCAGCTTCTGACTGAACGGGTCTGCTGTGGGGCCTGAGGCTCAACATTTCTCAAGCAATACCGATGCTGCTAGTCTGTCAGCCGCACTTTGAGCCGGGTCTTAGACTGCAGGAGAGGAGCTGGGGGGTGGGTGTGGAGGTCCAGAAGACAGGCTTGGCGGTGTGGCCGAGCCAATGGCCTCTTCCCCTGCAGGAGAAGCTGGAACGTGTGATCCTGGGGAGTGAGGCGGCTCAGCAGCACCCGGAAGAAGTCCGGAGCCTCTGGCAGACCTGCAGGGAGCTCATGTTCTCTCTGGAGCCAAGGCTTCGACACCTCGGGCTGGGGAAGGAGGTGAGGCCCCCCAACCGTACAGGAGAGTGGAGGGCATCCTTTGGAGTCACCTGGCATGGAGGGAAGGATACTGCATAAGGAGGCAGTGGGCTTCAGTTTTGTCATTTGTAAACTAGGAAGCAAGTTGGATGGAGTGCTTTCTGAATGCCCTTCTGGTTCTGACATCCTGGGGTGGTGTGTGCAGAAGGGAAGAAGAGAAGAGCTGAGAGCTCGAGGGAGCTGAGGAGGGGAAGATGGGAAAGGAGCAAGCCTTCGGGGTGGGCCAGCCGGCAAAAGGCTGGAGCAGAGCTGCAGGAAGGCTGGAGATGGGCGTCTGTGTGTGATTTGTGTTACGGTTCTCTCCCCTGGAAAGAGATGAGAGGGAGCAGGGTGGAGGCTGCAGGGAGGAAGTGCAGGAAGCCAGGGGCTGGGGGCAATGTGTCCCGACCGACCGCGGCAGTTCCTCCTCCCATCTGTCCCTTTCCCCGACAGGGAATCACCACCTACTTCTCTGGGGATTGCACCATGGAAGATGCCAAACTGGCCCAAGACTTTCTGGACTCACAGGTTTGAGGGGTGGGGAACTTGGGACAGTGGGTTGACAGGGCCCCCTCGTCATTGGCACCCACTCCCAGGTTTCAGCTTGGGTCCGGAGACATGGCATCCTGGGCGTTTGAAGTAGAAAAGACTTGGGAATCCTTGTCTAAGAGTTGGCCTGGCTCCAGCGAGGAAGACGTTCCCACACGTGCCGGTGATGGAGCTGCCCCTGCCCGCCCCAGGCCGAAGGCCTTCGTGACAGCCTGAGGGCAGGACAGCGGAGACATCAGAGCTGCTCCGATTAGGTCCTGGAGTCCCTCATGGGGTTTACCTCCCAGCAACAGTTTCCACGTGTGCTGCCTCACGTAGCCCTGGGTCAGCTGACACAGTGGGGTCAGCGCTTAGTAAACTTAGTGCTCAGCGTATAGAGCAGAGCGTCTCGGGGAGCCCGGCCTGGCCTGCCCACCTGCTCTCTCCCCATCGCTGCGGACTCAGGCATGATCCCCCGGACGCCCCAGCCTGCTTTGCCTCTGTACCTCTCTCCCTGGTGTGAACCCGTTTCCCTCCTCCCACCTTGCGGCCCCCTCTGGACTTACTCTTCTTCCCCAAACCCCTGCCCTGGTCTTTTCCAGAACCTCAGTGCCTACAACACGCGACTCTTCAAGGGCGTCCCCCAGGATGGGAAGCCCTGCTACGAGGTGCGGCTGGCTTCTGTGCTCGGCATGGGTGAGCTGCTTCACACACCCCTTTACTCCCTCCTCAGCGCTCCTGGCCCGGGGAGGGGGAGGGGGCCGGACTGAGGACAGGGGTTACCGGGCCCCCCAAGGAGTGACGGACCTAACAGTTCCAGCACACGTTGACTGCAGACCTACTAGACGCCGTGCTCCCTGCTGTGCTCTGCGTCTGGTGGTACCTAGGAGGGGGACACGAGCCCCGGGGCTGGCTGCGACAGTAAAGATACAGGGGGAGACATGAGGACAGGGAGAGGGGTTCCAGGCCACTTGGTGGATGTTACTGCCGCAAGCCTCTGACGGTCCCCATCCTTCAGGCAGTGGCACAAAGGATAACAATCCATGTGAACAATGGGAACAGAGGCTGGGCCACCTGCCCCGTCACAGGCTAGAAGAGAAATCCAAACTGCACATCAGTGAAGGCTTAGTGGAAGAGGTGACCCTATGCGTCTTGGAGGTTCGGGAGAATAGAAAGGGGGAGATGGCGAACGTACTGGAGTCCGCTTTCTAAATCTCTCTCAGGGTACCCTCGGGGTAAAGCCCAAATCCACCTCCGAGGGCTCTATCACTCAGAACTCTTCACAAGTGAAGACTCTATTGTACATTTGCCTGAACCAGAAGGGAACTTAACAGGCTTGGGTAATTAAGAAGCCCGGAGTAGGATGGCTGCAAGCACAGCTGGACCCAGCTGCTCGGACTGTATTCCGAGAGATTTCTCTGTGTCTGGGCTCCGCTCTCTCACTTCATCCATGGCGTGTTCCTCCCACACAGGGCCTGATAGACACCAGCCTGGCCACTCCAGCAGAAAGAGGGCCCTTTTCTCCCAGAAGTTTCTTCAATAAGGTCTGGGAGTGGCTCTAGTTTCTCTATTTTGGGTCCCGTATTTATCTGTGAACCAATCCCTGTGGTCAAGGGACAGATAGATCTCTGATTGTCTGGCCCCTGATCCCAAGCCTGCCTCAGAGCCAGGTGATGATGAGGTCAGCCCCTCCCATGCACCTGAATTGGAGGTGGGGGGAGGAGGATTCTCAGAGGAAAATTGGGGTCCAGACCCCTATGAGGACCTTTGCAACCTGACCCTCCCTTTTCCACTTGCCAGCCCCCAGCCGCATATCCCTGCCCGCCTCCCACTTAGACTCTGTGCCCCAGCCGTACTTCGTAGTTTACTGAAAACCCCGTGCTGTCACATTTGCCATCCAGAACTTTGCACGGTCTGTCCCCTTTCCCACGTCGAAGTCCTCCCTCTCGTCTACACATTCACGTGATGAACACCTGCTCATCACCTTCTCCAGCACCCTGCCCTGTCCTTCCATGACGTTCTCTTTTCCCATCAGCACACCCAGTAATTGCCCAGGCTTTTTTGTTGTTGCTGTTGACTGCGGGCTCCTCAAGAGGAGGAACTGTGTGTTTCATTGACCACTGTCTCCCCAGTGGCTAGCACTTGGTAGAAACTCAGATCTTTGGTGTGGGAATAGATGAAGATGGCACCCTCTGATGGAGGGAACGGTGTGAGCCCCAGAGCATGGTGGAGGGAAAGTTTAGGGATTGGCACATTGTTGGATTTGACCAAGGAGAGTGAGGCTCTGGAGCCAGGCTGCCTGAGTGCACCTGGTGTGTTATCTCTTGCTGTGTACGGATGACCCCCAGATTTAGGGTTATAAACCCACCTCTTCACGCTCACAGACTCTGCGGGTCGGGAATCGGGATGGGGCACAATCGGAACACCTTGTGCCAGGTGACAATGTCCGAGGCCGCAGCTGGGGAGACCCGGAGGCTGGGGTGCCATCAGCAGCCAGGGGCTGGAATCACCTGCAGACACACTCCCACGGCCGGCGGAAGATGCTGGCTGTCAGCTGAGACCTCCGCAGGGGCTATGGGCCAGAATGCCTCACGTGGCTTCTTCACGTTGCCCATGTTGGCTGGCCTCCACCAGTGAGCATCCCAAGAGAGCCACCTTGGGTGGCTTGGTGGACACCCCAAGAGAGCCATCTTGGGTGGACAAAAGCTGTGTCACCTTTTCTGACCTGGCTTCGGCAGTCCCGTGGCATCACTTCTGCTAGAGTCACAAGCCTGCCCAGCGTCAGGAGGAGGGCCAAGAGCCCCCACTTCCTGATGGGGGATGTCACCTTAGGAGGTGGGAGACACTGTGCTTATCTTTTTTCTTTTACAACATAACCTAGAAGTATATCCTACTGCTTAGCGGCAACAAGCAAAACACAACAAATCACCACAAATGTAGTGGCATAAAACAAAGTTATTCTGTTACTGCTCTGGGGGTCCAAAGTCTGAAACAAGACTCCAGTTCCTTCTAGAGCCTCCAGGGGGCGATCTGTTTCCTCACCTCTCTTAGCTTCAACTTCTAGAGGCTGCCTGCTTTCCTTGGCTCATGTCCCCTCCCCCCCCCAGCATCTTCTCTCACCGTACCTCCTACTTCCTGTTCACCCTCTCGTCTCCTTATAAGGCTCCTTACATTTCGGTGATGGCTGTCTTTCTAAATACAGTTTGCCACCCTAGGTCTGAATCTTGCTCTGCCACTTACTGCCCGTGTGACCTTTGGAAACTTACTTTACTTCTCCATGCCTTAGTTTCCCCATCTGTAAAATGGAGATAACTCCCCCCAGAGTTGATGTCAGGCTTAAATGAGTTAACTATATACATATTTTTTGAAAATGAAAGTTTATACTAATTTCTGTAGGCAGTGGGGAGTCATTGAAGATCTTAGAGTAAGAGTGTCACAGTGAGAAGCTTGCTGGGATGTCTTACGCTAGCCTTTTCCCTGAGCCATCCTTTTTCCCTCAGAGCCTGCTCTGCATTCTGAAATGACTTCCAAGCTGAAGAGCTACGAATTCCAGGGGAGCCATTTCCAGGTGACTCGGGGTGACTATGCCCCTATCCTCCAGAAGGTGGTGGAGCACCTGGAGAAGGCCAAGGTAGGGCTGGCTGGGGGCTGAGGGGTGCAAGCTCCAGATCCCTCTGGGCAGCAAAGACAGGCGCCGGGACAGGTGGGTGGCCTGAGGCTGACCGACCCCTGCTCACCCCCAGGCGTATGCAGCCAACAGCCAGCAGGAACAGATGCTGGCTCAGTACATAGAAAGTTTCACCCAGGGCTCCATCGAGGCCCACAAGAGGGGCTCCCGCTTCTGGATACAGGACAAAGGCCCCATCGTGGAGAGGTGAGGCAACAGCCTTCACCCTGGCTGCCCCCCTCCTGCCTGCCCCTCTTCCATCTCTGCCCTTTACTCCCCCAGTTACATCGGGTTCATCGAGAGCTACCGAGACCCCTTTGGTTCCCGTGGAGAGTTTGAAGGTAACTTCTGGGAGGAGGGGGGTCAGCTTGCAAACGCTTACCCCGGTGTCCCCTGAAGGTTCTCCCCTCCCCCCTTGTCAATAATAATATAAATAATCAGAACCAGTGTTGATGATTTACCAGGCACTGGGCACTTAGCTATAGGTGCTTGTTTGGACACTGTCCTGTGACAATTACTATCCTCACTTTATGGAAGTGGTTATCGAGGCAGAGCTGGCGAGTGGCTGAGCCTGGCACCTTGGTTCTGAGCCACTTTGCTGCCTCTGCTGTCTCATCCGGGCACAGGCTACGGCCGTTCCAAGCCCAGCTTTGCCACTCACCGGCTGTGTGACCTCCCCAGCTGGGTAAACCCCATATCTGAGCATCAGTCACTCCCTTCTGGGTGTTGTGGGAAGTGAGGTATTATATGCAGGCTGCTCAGCACAACGCCAGGCACATAAAAGGTCATGGGTGAATGGGAGCATAATTAACATCATGCCTGTGAACTTGACTTGGCTGCTGTCATCCCAGGGCAGATGGGAGGCCGCCTTGGCCCCCCATGCCTATAGCCATACCCCCACCAGACCCACCTGTTCGAGGCAGGGCATCCAGCCTGAGGATTTAGACTTCTATGCCAAGCCTTATCCTCCCCAGCCCCTGGGGATAGAGTCTGGAAAATCCAACTGCTAGAAGCTGGAGAAATTAGCTTGGGAGGAGAGAGGAAAGCCCCAACAGCTGGTGGGGGGCTTAGATCTGAGCCCAAAGATGCAGGCCCAGGGCACAGGTGGTACAGGGACCAGAGGGGAGGACAGGTGTGCACACCTGCAGCTTGCCTGCCCGGGTCCTGATTCTCCAGGCCTTTCCGAGGGCCAAGACCCAGAACATCCTAAGCAGCCTTGATCTCAGAGGCTCCCCTCTTTACCTAACTCATTGTAGTTATTAGAAAAGTAGTCCATGGGCTCCTGGGTGGCTCAGTTGGTTAAGCGACTGCCTTCGGCTCAGGTCATGATCCTGGAGTCCCAGGATCGAGTCCCGCATCGGGCTCCCTGCTCGGCAGGGAGTCTGCTTCTCCCTCTGACCCTCCCCCCTCTCATGCTCTCTCTATCTCATTCTCTCTCAAATGAATAAATAAAATCTTTAAAAAAAAAAAAAGAAAAGTAGTCCAGGGGCACCTGGCTGGCTCAGTCAGTAGAGCATGTGACTCTTGATCTCGAGGTTGTGAGTTCGAGCCCCACCTTGTGTATAGAGGTTACTTAAAAATAAAATCTTAAAAAAAAAAAAGGAAAAGTAGTCCATGTTCACAGTCACAGATTTTGGAAAACATACTAAAGAAATCATCCGTGATTGCTCCCACCTCAAGGTTAAAATTGGGAGTGTACGTTGTGGGGGTTTTTTGTTTTTATTTATTTATTTTAAGATTTATCTATTTATTTATTTTAGAGATAGAGTGCAAGCAGAGGGAGGGGCAGAGGGAGAGAGAATCCACAAGCAGGCTCCCAGGCTGAGCAGGGAGCCCGATGCGGGGATCGATCCCAAGACCCTGAAATCATGACCTGACCTGAAACCAAGAGTTGGCCACACAACCGACTGAGCCACCCAGGCGCCCCTGTTTTTTGTTTTTATGTAGAGCTATAAATGCTTAAAAATATGTGTGTGTGTGTGTGTTAAAAAATCCATGTTTGTTTTAAGTAATTGGAACAATACAGAAGTATGTAGGATAAAACGTGAAATTGGTCCCCTGTGACACTCCCCTCCAGAGGTCACCACAGTTCACACAGTTGAGTACAGGTCTTTCCAGCGCTTTGTTTAAGCACATGCACAAAACTTTTAATTTATCCAGGTAGATGAGATTATGCTTTATGGATTGTTCTGCCACTTGCTTTCTTCACTAAATATTTTAGATATCAAAAAAAAAATTTTAGATATCTTTTCATATCAGTATGTATAGACCTACCATGTTTTTTTTATTTTTACTTCTTTATTTTTTTAAATAGGCTCCACGCCCAATATGGAGCTTGAACTCATGACCTTGAGATCAAGGGTCAAATGCTCTACTGACTGAGCCAGCCAGATTCCCCCATGTTCTTTTTGTTTTTTATTTTTTTATTTTTCTTTTTTAAAGATTTTATTTATTTGTTTGAGAGAGAAGGAGAGCAAGAGAGCACAGAGGGAGAGGGAGAAGCAGACTCCCCTCTGAGCAAGGAGCCTGACGTAGGGCTCGATCCCAAGACCCTGAGATCATGACCTGAGCCAAAGGCAGATGTTTAACCGACTGAGCCACCCAAGCACAGGCATGCCACCCCCCCATGTTCTTTTTTTTTTTTTTTTTAATTTATTTATTGAAGACAGAGAGAATGAGAGAGAGAGAGCACATGAGAGGGGGGAGGGTCAGAGGCAGAAGCAGGCTCCCTGCCGAGCAGGGAGCCCGATGCGGGACTCGATCCAGGGACTCCAGGATCATGACCTGAGCCGAAGGCAGTCGCTTAACCAACTGAGCCACTCAGGCGCCCCCCATGTTCTTTTTAATAGCTGCGTAATATTATAATTTCCCATGATATCTGCTATTGTTACATGACTAACAGTTGCATGGTGTGCCATCGTATAGCTGCTGCCTAATTTATTTAACCAATCCTGGAGGTTGCGTTTTCTTCTTTGCTGTTTTAATCATCCTGTCTTCCTGACCTGGTATGCCAATTCCACCCGACACAGTGGCTCCAGACAGGGAGGCTTTGCCAGGTCTAACCCTTGGCCAAGTTAATCCGTTCTTTGCAGGAGCCTGACCACGCAGTAGTCTAGGCCAGGCCTTTCCAAGGCATAGCTCATGCAGGGTTCACAGGAATTACACCAAGAAGGGTTCAGTTCTAAGCAGTAAGGGGTCTTGCCTGCAGGACCTCTAATATGCAAATGTACGTTAAGAATCTCTAAGAAGGGGGCGCCTGGGTGGCTCAGTTGTTAAGCATCTGCCTTCGGCTCAGGTCATGATCCCGGGGTCCTGGGATCAAGCCCCGCATCAGGCTCTCTGCTCTGCGGGAAGCCTGCTTCTCCCTCTCCCGCTCCCCCTGCTTGTGTTCCCTCTCTCGCTGTGTCTCTCTCTATCAAATAAATAAATAAAATCTTTAAAAAAAAAAAAAAGAATCTCTAAGAAGTTAGCCTTCGGCTCAGGTCATGATCCTGGAGTCCAGGGATCGAGTCCCACATCGGGCTCCCTGCTCAGCGGGGGGTCTGCTTCTACCTCTGACCCTCTTCCCTCTCGTGCTCTCTGCCTCTCATTCTCTCTCTCTCTCAAATAATAAAATCTTTAAAAAAAAAAAAATCTCTAAGAAGTTAGAGATAGAGCAAATAGTATTATCCAAATTTATTTGACCAGGAAGCTCTTTCTTTATGAAGGCTCTCATAGAAACTACATATTACGGAGTGCAACTTTGGAAACAGAAACGGAAGCTAGGATCTCCAACCGCATTAAACCTAAAAGGATCAGTCCCAGGCCTCCTACATAGTATACTGCCTCCGTCACCACCTCGCAAGCCAGACGCTCTAGCCTTGCAGGACAGTTCAGTTACCCCCAAAAGAACATGTTTTTTGCTCTTGCAGTCCCTTCCACTGGGAATCTGATCTTTACCCACCACCCTCTATGTGCTCCCCGCCATCTCCTTTAAGATCCATCTCAGATGTTACCCAGTGAAGCCGCCTCTATATCCCACCCACCCCAGTGACTTCCACGAAGACGAGACCAGGCCTGAGTCCCTCTTCTCCCCACTGGCCCGCAAAGGGTACTGCACACAGCAGACATGTGGTACCTGCATGATGGCCAGAGGGGTCACGGAGTTGAGTGGGGTACGGGACCCCTCCCAAACCCTGCCAGCCCACAGCCCACCTCTCTCCCTATAGGCTTTGTGGCCATGGTGAACAAGGCCATGAGCGCCAAGTTTGAGTGCCTGGTGGCAAGTGCAGAACAGCTGCTGAAGGAACTGCCCTGGCCCCCGACCTTCGAGAAGGACAAGTTCCTCACCCCCGACTTCACCTCCCTGGATGTTCTCACCTTCTCTGGCTCTGGCATCCCTGCTGGCATCAACATCCCCAACTGTGAGCTTCCTCAAGCTGCAACAATGTCCCCTGAGTTGCCCCTCCCCCTGCACACAGTTGCCCTGCCCCCATGCCCCGCTCCGTTCTCCATCCCAGCCTGGTCCTCTTGTCTAGACTCCTTATCTGTGGCCCTTGATGTTTGCCCCTTCTCCCTGGTTCCCTCCCTACCTTCTCCAGATGACGACCTGAGGCAGACGGATGGCTTCAAGAATGTGTCACTGGGGAACGTCCTGGCTGTGGCCTACGCCACGCAGCGGGAGAAGCTGACCTTCCTGGAGGAGGAGGACAAGGTGGGCACCAGCAGCCCAAGGGTTTGGGGCGGGCCTGGCCTGATGGCTGACACAAGAAGGCAGAGGGCCCAGTGCAGGGAGAGGAAAGAGCACGGCTGCCAGCCCGGTGGCCCTGAGACTTGGCCTGTTTGCTCACATGTCAAACTGTGGAGGCAGTCCCTTCCTCCAGGTTGTTGTAAGGATGGGATGGGCGGAGCGGGGACCCCCGTGGAGCCTGGCAGGAAGGAGGCTACAGGCCCTCGGTTGGGCAGCAGGGGCATCAGCAGGCCATGTGGCTGTGGTGGGGCTGTAGACAGCATGGGCCTCTGCTTGTCTCGGCAGGACCTGTTCATCCGTTGGAAGGGGCCCTCCTTTGATGTGCAGGTAGGACTGCACGAGCTGCTGGGCCATGGCAGCGGCAAGCTCTTCGTGCAGGTGAGAACGCGCCCGCAGCTCCCCTCCCCCACGATCAACCCCACCAGGGTGAAGCTGCTTCCGTCTTTGTCCTCACGGGCTTTGGATTAGGGGGGAAAATGGCCCCTAAAGGAGCGAAGTTCCTATCTCACCCTCCCCCGAGATGTCCCAGGAGCCCCAAGGGTTCAGGGCCCTCAGGACAGTCCAGCTGAGGTCTCCTTCACAGGAGGAGTGGCTTGGCTCAGGCCAAGGAGCCTGCCCTGGAGGTGGGACTCCGACAGCCCAGGGACAGGGAGGCTGTGAGGCGCAGTCTCTGCAGGCTCCCAGTCCTGAGGCTGCAGCATGGTCTGTCTTTGGACTACTGTTCCCTAGAACCTGTACCTTTCCAGGTATTAACAGGGAGTGAGTCACTTCTTGCGAGAGCAGCCCCTTCCTGCCAGCCAATCAGAGTGGCTGGAGCCCCTGGGACACCCGCTCAGGGAATACAAAGAAGACAGGCAGCCTTTCTGCCAGGCTGAGGAGAGCCCATGATGGACCCCTAGCATGGAGGTGCACAGACAAGATGACCAGCGGGGAGCGGGGGGTTGGGGGGGTAGGGCCAGGGCATCAGAGAGAGCAGGGTTCTGGTTTGGGTGTGCTCCCTGTGAGGTGGGGCACGTCACTGAATCAGGAGGGGCTGGAGGTCAGGACGATTCAGAGAGCAGCTAATGGGGGCAGCAGCCTGGCAAACTGTCCTTGTCCAAGCTTTGAAGTCACAGGGAAATGGAGACAAATGTGGCCACTCTGTGTCCTTGCACAAGTCAGTTCTCCTTACTGAGCCTCAGTTGGCCCATCTGTGAAACAGGGACCCTGACTCCTACCATATCGGCCATCATGAGGAATAAAAGCGAAGCCCTAGGGCTTGCCTGACACAGTAGGCCCTCTGGAAACGGATTTACTGTAAAGAGATAGTGTGCATGGAGGTTATGTGCTCTGATTCCACGTTGGGGCTCATAGTCTCTGGACTTCATTTTCCTCCTCTGTGAAGTGAGGTAATAGAACCTTCCTGAGGGGACGTGGTTGTGAGGAATAAATGGATGGAGCATGAAAGACACTTGGCACGTGGAGTGGATAGCAAGGCTGATGCTTATTGGAGGTAGAGAATCACAGGCTGTGGCCTCTGCCAGCATGGGGAGAGGGCCCGGGAAGCGCATAGAGGAGCAGCATCCCAGCTTTCTAGCCCAACCGCTGGCACATATCTGGGGTCCAGAGATCCTGGGTCTGGGTTTTCACGTGCTGGGGGCTCTGAGAGGGCAGCCAGGGTCAGAGGACTCTGGTTTGGAGGCGGCAGCATGAGGATGGCGCTCAAATCCCTGGGCTGAAGCACTGGGCTGGGGCAGAGGCACCTTTCCCTCACTTGCCCTATGTCCTGACCCTTCTGCAGGATGAGAAAGGAGCATTTAACTTTGACCAGGAGACAGTGATCAATCCAGAGACGGGGGAGCAGGTGAGGGCGGCCTCGGCGGAGCCCCCAGGTGCTGGGGGGCTGGGCATGCTGGGGTGGCAGCTACTCCTAAGCCTACCTCCCGGGCTTCCCCTCCCAGATTCAGAGCTGGTACCGGAGCGGGGAGACCTGGGACAGCAAGTTCAGCACCATCGCCTCTAGCTACGAAGAATGCCGGGCTGAAAGTGTGGGCCTCTACCTCTGCCTCAACCCCCAAGTTCTGGAGTACGGGCAACAGGCATGGGGGGTGGGCCTCCCTGTGGACAGAGGGCGTCCTGGCGGGGGTCAGGACCCAGGCAGCCTCTGACTGCCCCTGCCACCTCCCTGTCCCTCCCCCAGGATCTTTGGCTTCGAGGGGGCTGATGCAGAAGATGTGATCTATGTGAACTGGCTCAACATGGTTCGGGCTGGGCTGCTTGCTCTGGAGTTTTACACCCCTGAGGCCTCCAGCTGGAGACAGGTGGGAGCCAGCAGAGAGCTGGCAGGGGGAGGCCTGCAGAGGGGGCCAAGGTCAGGATTCTAGGTGTAAGGATGGGACAACCTTATCTACCTAAGAGGCACATGAAGTGGGTTTAATCGCAGACTCCACTGCTTATGGGGGTAAGTCACACTGTTGTGAGCCTCAGTGTCCCTGTCTGTGCAATGGGAATAATAATCTCCCTGCCCACCTCTGAGGGCGAAATCAGATGAGGTGATTTTATACGACTGCTAATAGCTGACTTGCATCAGACTTAACTCTGCCACACACAGTTCTAAGCACTTTATCTGAATTAACTCTTTGTTCCCCACGTCAACCTCAGGAGGTAGGTGCTATTATTACTCTCATTTTAGAGATGAGAAAATTGAGGCACAAAGACATTAAGTAACTTGCTGTTAAGTAGCAGAGCCAGGATTCAAATCCAAGCAGTCTATCTCCAGAGCTGTTAGGCTAGGCTGCTCAGTTATGAGATGTACTTTGGAAATAGGGTAAACAACAGGAATGTTCTTAAAAGTCATACAAGTCTGTTTCGAGGAGGCAATCTTATGTCATCAGAAGAATACACGTTTTAGAGTCAGAAAACTTAGTTCTGAGTCCTTGATCTCCCTTAACAGCTGTGTGACCCTGAGCAAGTCACTTCACCTCTCTGGGCCTCTGTTTTGTCATCTGTAAACTGGGGTTCATGATGCCCACTTGGTCCCACTGTTGAATGCAAACAAGATTGTAGAAGAGAAAGTGCTTGGTGACCTGGATTGTGGGGGACCCCTGGGGGTATCTGCTATCATCAGGGTGGGGTCTGGAGCAGCAAAGGGCATGGTGGTTGGCAAGGGGGGCACAGGGCTCTGGGACCTGCCTGGAAATGGCCTTCCTGTTTCCCAGGGCAGCCTGCCTTCCCTTATGAGCAGGGAGGGGAGGATACATTTAAGGGGAGAGGAATAGGCAGAAAAAGACCCACAGGGGTGAGGGAGAATGAAGGGGTAAGAATAACTGACAGTTACTGAGCACATACTGTGTATGAGGCTTTGGACCAAGCTTTTGATATGTCTTATCTCAGGGATGTAAATAATTCCTTTCTTCTTGGCTCCGGCAGGCCCACATGCAGGCCCGGTTTGTGATTCTGAGGGTCTTGCTGGAGGCTGGCGAGGGACTCGTTACTGTCACTCCCACCACAGGCGCTGATGGGCGCCCAGATGCCCGGGTCCGCCTTGACCGCAACAAGATCCGGCCTGTGGGCAAGCCCGCCCTGGAGCGGTTCCTGAGGAAACTTCAGGTAAGCGGAGCCCTCTTGCCTTCCAGCCTCACCCTGTCTCCTCCCCTCTAGTACTGCCTCGTAGCCTTCTGATCATCCTTTTGTTTGTTTGTTCGTTCATTCATTCGTTCATTCATCAGACAAGTGTGTATACTGAGTGTTACCATATGCCAGGCACTGAGCATAAGTCGTAAGCAGTTTCTTATGTTGTAGTGAACATGTAAACAATAAGCGAATGAGACGAGAGCTGTAAAGACAATAAAACTTGGTGATACGATAGCAAGTGAAATTGGAGAGGAAAGGAATGCAGAGCCTCCTTAGCCTGGGTGGTCAGGGAAGGCTTCTTGGAGGAGATGGCGTTTAGCTGAAATTTGAGTGCCAGGCAGGAACCAGCTATGAGAAGGTTCGAGAGCAGAAGAAACAAAGCACAAAGTCTGGTTTGGGGACTGGACTGAGCTTTGTGGGTTGAGGGACAGAAGGAAGCCTGGAGCTTAGTAGGTGAAGGACAGTGGTCAGCGTGGCCTTGGCTTCCCTCCCACGTAGGGATGCTTAGAGTCGGGACCATTTGGGGTTCTGATGTCAGTATTAACCAGCCACGTAATTGGGGCAACATACTCTGCCTTGCTGGGCCCCACTTCTCTCATCTGTTAAATGGGATACATTGCCTACCTTACCTGGCAGACAGCAAATGACACGACATACTGAGCAAATAGAATGTTGTGAATCCAAGCCCGTGTGACATTAAGTGTGGCCCATGGACTAGCAGCATCAGCATCACCCAGAAGCAGCCTACAAATGCAGATTCCCTGGGCACCACCCCAGACCTGATTCAGAGATTGTGAGAGCAGGACCCAGGAATCTGCATGTTTACCTGCCTGCCAGGTGAGTCTGACATTCAGCAAAGTTTGAGAACCACTCAAGGCCCACTCTTCACTGCAGTACCTTCTAGTGGAACTGGGTCCTGCCAGCTTTTTCAATTGATAAAAGGCCCAGCCTTCAGTTCAGCAAATACCTCCATGATTATACTCCCACCTATTTCCAGAAAGGATTTAAGGCACTTTTTATTTATTTATTTATTTTTTTTTTTTTAAAGATTTTATTTATTTATTTGAGACAGAGAGAATGAGATACAGAGAGCATGAGAGGGAGGAGGGTCAGAGGGAGAAGCAGACTCCCTGCCGAGCAGGGAGCCCGATGCGGGACTCGATCCCGGGACTCCAGGATCATGACCTGAGCCGAAGGCAGTCGCTTAACCAACTGAGCCACCCAGGCGCCCTAAGGCACTTTTTAATAAAAGATATGTGTTTGGCCATTAAAATACAATAAAATTAGAAATTAAAAATCAGGGGCACCTGGGTGACTCAATAGGTTGAGCATCTGCCTTCAGCTCAGGTCATGATCCCAGGGTCCTAGGATCGAGTCCCACGTCAGGCTCCCTGCTTGGCAGGGAGCCTGCTTCTCCCTCTCCTGCTCCCCCTGCTTGTGCTCGCTCTCTCTCTCTCTCTGTGTCAAATAAATAAATAAAATCTTAAAAAAAAAAAAAAGAAATTAAAAATCAGGGGCACTTGGGTAACTCAGTCAGTTAAGCATCTGCCTTCGGCTTAGGTCATGATTTCCAGGATCCTGGGATCGAGGCCCACGTTGGGCTCCCTGCTCAGCGGGGAGTCTGCTTCTGCCTCTCCCCCCCACTCGTGAGCTCTCTCTCTCACTATGCTCTCTCTCTCAGATAAATAAAATCTTTTTTTTTTTAAGATTTTATTTATTTGACAGAGAGAGACACAGTGAGAGAGGGAACACAAGCACGGGGAGTGGGAGAGGGAGAAGCAGGCTTCCCGTGGAGCAGGGAGCCCGATGCGGAGCTTGATCCCAGGACCCTGGGACCATGACCTGAGCCCAAGGCAGACGCTTAACGACTGAGCCACCCAGGAGCCCCTCAGATAAATAAAATCTTAAAAAAAAATCAGTAGGGGGCGCCTGCGGGGCTCAGTTGGCTAAGTGTCCCACTCTTGATTTCAGCTCAGGTCATAATCTCAGGGTCCTGGGATCGAGCCTCGCATCGGGCTCTGCACTCAGCATGGAGTCTGCTGGAGATTCTCTCCCTCTCCCTTTCGCTCTGCTCCTCCCCCTGTTCATGCACACTCTATCTCTCTCAAATAAATAAATAAAATCTTAAAAAAAAAATCAGTAGATGCAAAATGCCATATGGGTCTTAGATCTGGAGTAGAAAAAAGGTCATTAATGGGACAACTAGTGAAATCTAAAAATGCCTAGAGTTTAGTTGATAGTAATGTACCAATTTTGTACAGTGTTAACAGGAGAAACTGGACAAGGGGCATAGGCAAACTCTCTGTTCTATCTTTGCAACTTTTCTATCTATCTTGAATTACTCTAGTTTGTTAATGATAATAAGTCACTAGATGAAGGAATCAAATCTGCCAAATCCTAGTCCAATGTTGAACTGTGACTTAGTATTAAACAAGCACAGAATATTCCATTCTAGGGAATGAACCAGTTGGGTCTCTGTACGAGAGGAGTCATTCAGCAGGACAGTCACCTCAGCAATAGCTTTTTTTTTTTTTTTTTT
>NC_058413.1:6043233-6122698 GCF_002201575.2 Neomonachus schauinslandi | reverse complement strand
TTATTTATTTATTTGACAGAGAGAGACACAGCGAGAGAGGGAACACAGGCAGGGGGAGTGGGAGAGGGAGAAGCAGGCTTCCCGCCGAGCAGGGAGCCCGATGCGGGGCTCGATCCCAGGACCGTGGGATCATGACCTGAGCCGAAGGCAGACGCTTAACGACTGAGCCACCCAGGAGCCCCTAGCAATAGCTTTTTTATAGAAGATACGGAATATGGAAGCATTGTTGGTGCGGCTGTTCGTCTTACCAGCCCCCTAGCAAAAGCCAAGAGCACAGCAACGAGACAGCAAGCAGCAAGTAGGGAAGATGAAGGCATTTCCACAAGGAGAGGCTTCTGCCAGCGTCACAAACACGGGCCATTTTGGCCCACCCTGTATTGTGAAAACTGGCAGGGTTGGGTATAAATCTGTATTTCTGGCTTCTTGGAAGGACTGGCATTAATAGGCTCAAATCCCACGTAAACAACTGGCTGGCACTGAGCAGTAGCCACCACATTTGGGCATTTGGACATGGCATGACTCTCCAGTTTGCCAGCCTCCTCCCTATTATCTGTCCTGCCTCCCATTGGCATTGATGTTACCAGCTGTCTGGTTTAAGCTGGTGGGATCTAATGTGTCGGCTTGATGAATGTGTGTCCGCTACTTTCTGTGTGCTCAGTACTATTGGGAAGAGAGAAAGAAGAGATGTTCTCTTTAACTGTCCCTCTGGAGTTTCCCCCGCATCCCCTGGAGAATCCTTGTAACCCTGGGTCTTACCTGGAGGAAGCCATAGTAGGAGTCCTACTTTGCCACCTTCAAATCAGTACAAGTAAGGATCAGACCCACAAAATGTCAGATATTTGGAAAAGAACCAAATGGAACTCCCAGAAATAAACTGTAACACCACTGAAACTAAAAATAGGCAGGATAAACAGGTTTGAGATCCAGCTAAAGATAAAAGAAAATATACGGTATGTAGCACAGAGACCAAGATAGAAAATTTAAGGGCAGTGAAGAGTCGTGGGGGACAGTGTGGAAAGGTCTAAGGTATGTAAACAAAGCTCCAAATGAAAGGAGAGCGAGAAGGTGGGAAAAGGCATATATTAAAAGAGATAATGGCTGAGAATTTCCTAGAGCTGATTAAAGGCCCAATTCATAAATTCATCAAGTTTAAGAATTCAGGAATGAGAAGGAAATTAAGTAGAAAATAGAAGGAGGAGGGGTGCCTGGGTGGTTCAGTTGGTTAAGGGACTGCCTCTTGATCTCAGCTCAGGTCTTGACCTTGGGGTTGTGAGTTCTAGCCCCGTGTTGGGCTCCACGCTGGGCAAGGAGCCTAACTTAAAAAAACAAAAAGAAAATAGGAGGAGGAAAATTACAAATATACTAGTTGACACACAGGAGCTGAAATAGAAGTATAGAGAAGACCAAAAAGCCCAAAGTTGGTTTTTGAAAAGATAATGAAACCGACAAACATCTGACAAGATTTGTCAAGAAAAAAAGAGTGAAGGCACAAATAAGAGTAGAAACTTAAAGGGCACATAACTACAAATATAACAGTAACTTATGGCAATAAAATTCACAACTTTGGTGAACTGGACAACTCCTGAGAAAAATAAAACTTGTTAAAGTCCACTCATGAATAGATGACTTGACCAGTCTATAGCCATTATAGAAATTAAATCAGTGGGGGCGACTGGGTGGCTCAGTCGTTAAGTGTCTGCCTTTGGCTCAGGTCATGATCCCGGGGTCCTGGGATCGAGCCCCGCATCGGGCTCCCTGCTCAGCAGGAAGCCTGCTTCTCCCTCTGCCACTCCCCCTGCTTGTGTTCCCTCTCTCGCTGTGTCTCTCTCTGTCAAATAAATAAAATCTTTAAAAAATAAAAAAAAATTAAATCAATGATCTAAAGTCTTCATACAAAAAATACTAAGCCTACAGAGTTTTATAGGTGAATCTTTCAGAATATTCAAGTAACAGATGGTATCAATTTTACATAAACTCTTCCAGGTAATAGAAGAAGAGAGAATATTCTCCACCTCATTTTATTATGTTAGTTTGACCTGGATACCAAAATCAAAGATAGTTCCAGAAAGGAAAATATAAATGCCAAAATTCTAAACAAAATCCTAGCAGACCAAATCCAGAACATACCAACGTGGGTTTATCCCAGAAATGCAAGGTTTATCTAACATTAGAGAATATATTTTTGAAAATAACCATATTAACAGATTAAAAGAGAAAAACCATGATCATCTCAATAGATTTTTAAAAAGCTCTTGAAAGTCATTTATATCCATTATGATAAAAACTTTTTTGAAAACTCAGAACTGAAAAGAATTTTTTTTTAAAGATTTATTTATTTGAGGGGCCCCTGGGTGGCTCAGTTGGTTAAGTGCTGGACTCTTAGTTTTGGCTCAGGTCCTGATCTCATGGTCCTGAGGGTGAACCCCCGCATCACAATCCACACTAAGTTTGGAGTCTGCTTAAGATTCTCTCTCCCTCTCCCTCTGCCCTTCCTGCTTGTGCTCACTCACACTCTCTCTAAAATAAAATAAATTGGACACCTGGGTGGCTCAGTCCCTTAAGTGGCTGCCTTCAGCTCAGGTGATGATCCCAGGGTCCTGGGATTGAGTCCCACATAGGGCTCCCTGCTCAGTGGGGAGTCTGCTTTTCCCTCTGCCCCTCTACCCATTTGTGCTTGCTCTCTCTCTCTCTCTCAAAAATAAATTTAAATAAATAAATAAATAAATAAACCTTTAAAAAAAAGTAAAGATGGGGAAGGGGCAGCAGGAGAGGGAAAAGGAGGGAAGCAGAATCCCCGCTGAGTGGAGTGCGGAGTCTCGGGTCTCAATTCCATGACCCCGAGATCATGACCTGAGTGAAAACCAAGAATCGGACACTCAACTGACTGAGCCACCCAGGCACCCCAAAAAGAATTTTCTTAACTGATAAAGAATGTCTCAGAAATTGAACGTACAGTAACTGTCATCTGTTCAAACACTAAAGCATTCCCTTTAAAATCAGAAAAAAGATAAAAATGCTCCCTATTTCCACTTCTGATCGACAGTTTGCTGAAGGGCTTAGCTTTTGAAAGGAAACAAGATAAAAAATGTGAAGTTTAGGCATTAGGCAGAAATAAAACTCTTCATGTTGCAGATTATATGACTAGGCAAGTCAAAAGAATCTACAAACAAACCGATGAAATCAATAAAAGTTTCACAAGGTTGAATAAAGTCCCAGGAGGGGGAACCTGGTTGGCTCGGTCGGTTAAGCATCTGCCTTTGGCTTAGGTCATGATCCCACAGTTCTGGGATCCTGTTGGCTGTCCAGAGGAGAGCCTGCTTCTCCCTCTCCCTCTGCCCCTACCCCACCCCCCGACTCATGTGCTCTCTCTTGCTCATTCTGCTCTCTCAAAATAAAGTCTTAAAAGAAAAAAGTCCTAAGAGGGTTTTTCATGGAACTTGACAAGCTGATTGTGAAATTTATTATTTATTTATTTGTTTGTTTATGTAGAGTTTAAGAGTGTGCAAGAGTGGGGGGAGGTGCAGAGGGAGAGAGAGAATCCCAAGCAGACTCCCAACTGAGTGTGGAGCCCCGTGCAGGGCTGGATCTCACAACCCTGAGATTATGACCTGAGCCAATGTCGAGAGTTGGACCCTCAACTGACTGAGCCACGCAGGTGCACTGATTGTGAAATTTAGACGGAAGCCTAAAGGAGCACCAGTAAGAACCAAGACACTCCTGAGGCAAAACAAGCTGGGGGACTCATTCCACCAGATACCAAAATTTATTCTAAGATAATTAAGTTCAGTGTAGCCCTGGGGCAGGAATAGACAAATTGACCAGTGGAACAGAGCCAAGAATCAGCATTGACTCTGGTGTGTGACAGAAGGGACACTGCAGACCACTAGAGAGGGAGGGACCATTTAATAAGCCATGCTGAGACGAATTGGATTTCTACCTTCTACCATACACAGAGTCAATCCCAGGATCAACAGCTTACATAGAAAAGGCAAAATTTTTAACAGAGAAGAATATCTTTTTTTTTAATTTAAAGATTTTATTTATTTATTTGAGAGAGAGAGAATGAGAGATAGAGAGCACGAGAGGGAAGAGGGTCAGAGGGAGAAGCAGACTCGAGCCCGATGCAGGACTCGATCCCAGGACTCCAGGATCATGACCTGAGCCGAAGGCAGTCGCCCAACCAACTGAGCCACCCAGGCGCCCGACAGAGAAGAATATCTTTATGACCTCAGAGTGAAGGAAAATTTCTCTAAGCACAAGAAGCAGTAGTCATCAAGGAAAAGATCGGTTCCTTTAACTACATCAAAAATAGCTTTTTGGGGGGGCCGCCTGGCTGGCTCAATCGGTGGAGCATGTGACTCATGATCTCGGGGTTGTTAAGTTCAAGCCCCACGTTGGGTGTAGAGATTACTTAAAAAGAAAGTCTTTTAAAAATAAATAAATAAATAAAATTTAAAATACAAATAAAAATAGCTTTTATTCATCAAAAGTTACCATAAAGAGTGTGAGAAGTCTTAAACTAAGACAGGGTATTTACCACATAATGTGTGAACAAAAAGTTAGTACTTAATATATAAAGAACTCAAAAAAAAAAAAAAAAAAACCAGTGAGGAAGAAAAGGCAACCCTGCAGAAAAATAAGCAAAACTCATGAACCGAAGAGGAAAATGAATAACACATCAACTTATGGGAAGACGTTCAGCCTCTTGAGCAATCAGGAAAGCACAGCTTAAACCACATGAGCTTTATACCCACCAGCTTGGCAAAAATGGAAAACTGCCAACACCACCTGGCATACAGAGCGGTGAGGACTGCCAGCCACTGCCTCCGGGAACGTCAGCTGGTGCAACAACTTTGGAGAGCGATGTGGGCTTGTCTAAGGTGGAACATTCACCTGACCTCCAGACGATTGATTCTCCCGGAGAAACCTGCATCTCGTCCTTCTGTCCATCAGGAGGCGCCCAGGGTGTCCATGGCGATGCTGAATGGCAGACAGCACAAGCTGCCCCCATCATGGGAAGGGATTCACCTGTGGGGTGTTTCTAAGTGGAACAGTGGACAGCAGTGAGAAGGGTGAACTATGGTTGCATGCCCAAACACAGACGAATCTCACATATACCTCAAGCGGAAAAAGCAAATCACAGGACACAAGCAAAAGTTAAAATAACGTGGTCCAGGGCGCCTGGGTGGCTCAGTTGGTTGGGCGACTGCCTTCGGCTCAGGTCATGATCCTGGAGTCCCTGGATCGAGTCCCGCATCGGGCTCCCTGCTCGGGGGGGAGTCTGCTTCTCCCTCTGACCCTCCCCCCTCTCATGTGCTCTCTCTCATTCTCTCTCTCTCAAATAAATAAATAAAATCTTAAAAAAAAAATAATAATAACGTGGTCCAGAGCAGAATTCAGGGAACATAAGGGAATGATAAGCACAGAATCGAGGACTATTTATTTCCTCAGACAGGAAGCCCCAGGATGCAGTCAAGGGAGGCGCTAACTTGGGGTGCTTGGCTGGCTCAGTTAGTAGGGCATGCGAGTCTTTTTTTTTTTTTTTTTTTTTAAAGATTTTATTTATTTATTTGAGAGAGAGCACATGAGAGGGGGGAGGGCCAGAGGGAGAAGCAGACCCCCCGCCAAGCAGGGAGCCCGATGCGGGACTCGATCCAGGCACTCCAGGATCATGACCTGAGCCGAAGGCAGTCGCTCAACCAACTGAGCCACCCAGGCGCCCGAGTCTTTTTTTTTTTAATTTTATTTATTTGAGGGGCGCTTGGGTGGCTCAGTCGGTTGGGCATCTGCCTTCAGCTCAGGTCATAATCCCAGGATCCTGGGATCAAGTCCCACATCTGGTTCCCTGCTCAGCGGGGAGTCTGCTTCTCTCTCTCTCTCTCCCCCTCTACCCTTCCTCCCCTGCTTGTTCTCTCTCCCTCTCTCTCAAATAAATAAATAAAATCTTTAAAAAAAAAGATTTTATTTATTTGAGAGAGAGAGAGGGGTGAGGGGCAGAGGGAGAAGCAGACTCCCCGCTGAGCTGGGAGCCTGATGCAGGGCTCGATCTTGGGACTCCAGGATCATGACCTGAGCTGAAGGCAGAGGTTCAACTGAATGAGCCACCCAGGTGCCCCAAGCATGCAACTCTTGATGTCAGTGTTGTGAGTTCAAGCCCCACATTGGGCATGGAGCCTACTTAATTAAAAAAATAAAAATTTTTAATTTAAAAAAGGGAGGAACTAACTCTTAAGCTGGGTGCTAGTTATATGGGTGTCTTATTGTTTTTTATAACCTATGTATTATATTCTTTATAACCTATGTATTATAACCTAATATGTATATACTATATATTTTGTATGTGTGAAATCATTTTTTTTTTTTAAAGAGGATGATGATAATGCTTTCTCTGTCTCCAGTTCAAATGAGACAACCAAATGAGAAACATTAGCTTCACTCTACTAGGCACTTATTATCAGCTAAGCCCTTGATCTATATTTCTCCCGTATTCAGCACAGTAACACGGTGAGAGAGCAGATACCATCCAGGGTGAGCACAACCGGCTGGGGCCCCTGGCAAAGCCCCATGGAGGCATGAGGGGTGCCCATCATAGGCACTAATTCCTTCTGCCTTCCCACAGGTGTTGAAGTCCACAGGAGATGTGGCTGGAGGCCGGGCCCTGTATGAGAGGTACGCGGCGGTCACTGATGCATCCCCTGAGTGCTTCCTCACCCTCAGGGACACAGTGCTACTCCGCAAGGAATCTCGGAAGCTCATCGTTCAGCCCAACACTCGCCTTGAAGGTAATGGACACCCGAGCCCTCTTTGATGGACAGAGGCCTGGAACCCATCCCTGGGCTCAGGAAAGGCTACCTGGGGTGACTCCTGCCTCTCTCCCTCCCTGCCCCAGGCTTCCCCATGCCAAACCCTAGGCCCCAAACCTTGGCATCTGTTACCACCACCCCACACATGCAGGGCTGTGCTGCTTATAAGACAGCAACCAGGGGATGGGGCGCCTGGGTGGCTCAGTTGGTTAAGCGACTGCCTTCGGCTCAGGTCATGATCCTGGAGTCCCGGGATCGAGTCCCGCATCGGGCTCCCTGCTCAGCGAGGAGCCTGCTTCTCCCTCTGACCCTCCCCCCTCTCATGTACTCTCTCTCTCTCTCTCTCATTCTCGCTCTCTCAAATAAATAAATAAATCTTTTTAAAAAAAAAAAGACAGCAACCAGGGGCGCCTGGGTGGCTCAGTCATTGAGCAGACGCTCAGGGTCCTGGGATCAAGCCCCCCGCATCGGGCTCCGCGGGAAGCCTGATTCTCCCCCTCCCACTCCCCCTGCTTGTGTTCCCTCTCTCGCTGTGTCTCTCTCTGTCAAATAAATAGATAAAATCTTAAAAAAAAAAAAGACAGCAACCAGAGGTTTGCAGAAGGCCCGCAGAGCAAGGGCTAGTGGAACAAACAGACCGCAGGCTTACAGGGAGGCCAGGCACGTTCCTGGAGGATCAGGCCTGTCGGTGCCTGGGGACAAGGTGAGGGGCAGGCATGAGTTGGAACCCAGCAGGCTGGTGGAACCCAAGGGACAATGTGACTGCAGAGCCGGGGAGAGAGATCAGCAGCCCCATGGGCCCCTCCCTTCTCAAGTGATGACTCTCTTTCCAAAAGCCTTGACCCTGTCTGCGCTGCACTTTCACCTGTTGTATTAGAGGCCTGTTCTGCATTCACTTTCCTCTCACCTCCTGACCCATCTTTCCTGACGCCTGTCACGTGAGGCACCTGAGCAGAGGTGGTGCCCGGCAGCTGCTCCGTGACCTTGTCTTCATCCATAAAGCCAGTGTGGATTGTGTGCTGACAGTTAGCTACTTCCTTCAAGCTCTTACTGCTTTCCATGGCTTCACTCTTTAAATCCTCCCCACAGGGGCGCCTGGCTGGCTCAGGCAGCAGAGCATGTGACTCTTGATCTTGGGGTCGTGAGTTCAAGCCCCACATTGGGCATAGAGCGCACTTACAAAAATAAAATAGAATAAAATAAATCCTCACCATAACCCAATGAGGTAGTTACAGTTTACATTTTACAGTTAAGAAAACTGAGGCACAGAGACAGAATCATTCAAGGCTTACAGCTCTTTACCGGAGGAGCCTAGAGGCAGATGAAGGGCGCTCCTCACTCTCACAGTCACGGGCAGTTGTGAAGGTTAAATGAAATAATTACCTCCTACTGGCAAGGAAAACACATTTGAAAGGCTTATTTCCAACTCTTTATGTTGCACTCCAGAGGCCCAGGGGATTTGGCCCCGACCCCTGCCAGGCCTCAGGGACCCCTCCTGGCTCACTGGCCTCCAGGCTCATGGCCTTTCCATTTCTCCAACGCCCTGAGCTCGCTCCACTCCCGTAGCCTTTGCACTCACTGTCTCCTCTGCTGGGCACAGCCCTCCCCCAATCTTTGGTTCGTCCTTCCTGTCATTTTGGTCTCTGTTAAATGACACCTCCTGGGAGAGGCTGTCCCTGACCCCTCAACCTAAAGCAATCCCTTCACGCACTGTCACTCTGCTATTTTCCCATCTGCCTTGCTTCCACATTAGCAGCAAGTAGTTAGCATAGGGCCTGGCACACAGGAGCTGCTCAATGCATGTCAAATGAGTAAATGGACAAATCATGCCAGACACATAGTAAGTGCTCATTACAACATCATTGCTTTGATTGTCCAGCCCTGTGTGGGCCCTTGGGGATGGAGAGGTGAATCAGACCCAGGCCCTTGCCTCAAGTAGTCCGCAGTCCATTAGGAATATGACCTAGGGAGAAATGATCACACCCAGGGAGCGTTAATAAGCAGCCAAGAGGCCCAAACGGTGGTCAGAACACTTAGAGAAGGGAAGATCACATTCCCCTTTGAGGGAATCAGGGAAGGTTCTGAGGAGGAAGTGGTTAAACTAAGCCTGAAGAGCAGGTGGGGTTTTCAAAGGTATGGTGGTGGTGATGATGGTGATGATGGTAAAGATGATGAGTGACTTTGGAGGACTTTTATGTGCCAGTCACTGGGTAAAACTTTGCATGGATTAACTCCCAACAACCCCAGGGGGAAGTTATTGCCCCCATTTTTCAGCTGAAAACTGAGACACTGAGGGGCCATGTATTTACCTGAGGTCAACAGTTAGTGGGCGGCAGAACCAGGATTTGAACGTGTGCTGTCTGAACCCAAAGCCTTGGGTTCAAGGGACCCTTGGAACAGCCCATGAGTTAAATTGGTACCCTTTTGGCTCTGCTCGGTGCTTGAGATAATGATGCTAGTGATAGCTAGCACTTGAGAATTCACTCAAGGCATTATTGTATCTAATCACTGTAGGTACTGTGCTCACCCCCACTTTATAGGTGAGGAAAATGAGGCTTAGTGAGGTTGTGAAACTTGCCCAAGGTCCCACAGTAGATAGAGATAATGCAATTGTTGGACTGTAAGCTCCTGGAGCCCAAGGGCTGTGTGTTTAACCTAACATGGCACCAGAGTATATACTTATTAAGTGAATGAATGAATGAATGCAACAGTTCATTGAATCCTCCTCCTTTAATGCTTCCTTCTTCATAGAGTTATTGTAAGGATTAAATTAGGTGATAAAACACTGAATACAATTTTTGGCACAAGATAAGAGCTCAGGAAGAGCTACCTGCTCCTATGATTATGCTTGCGATTCTCCGCTTCCTATTAAAACCTTTTCCTGCTGCTTCTTCTCTGTCTCCCCAGGCTCAGAAGTTCAGCTTCTCGAGTATGAGGCCTCGGCTGCTGGCCTCATCCGATCCTTCTCCGAGCGCTTCCCAGAGGATGGGCCCGAGTTGGAGGAGGTCCTCACCCAGCTGGCCACAGCTGATGCCCGGTTCTGGAAGTCCCCCAGTGAGGCCCCATCTGACCAGGCTTGAGACAGATTTATGCAGCTCCTCCCCCAGCTCCATCACACCAGGGCTGCAAGTGGCCGCCCTCCTCCTGCGTGTGCCAGGGGAGGAGCGGGAGCTCGGACCTTGGTGCTACCTCAGCCGAGGGCGGTGACACGAACCCCTTCCATTTGTCGGCACTTTCCAATTTACCGAGCGCTTCTCCTGTGTTATCTCATTTGATCTGCTCTGCCCTTGGTAGAGTGGGCAAGGCCCGGCTCCTTATCCTGCTTCCCAGGTAAGGGAATGGAAGTTCTGAGAAGTGACCTATCTAGATGCGACAGGACTCAAAGCCTCTCCCAATCCAGTGCTCTTCATGTATTACTTTTATAACCAGAAAATAAACATAAGAAATCACCACCATCTTTGCGATTTGTGTGAATCCTTGCCTTTGCCACACTTCTCATTTGCTCCCAGCAGGGTAACGGGGAAGGGAAGGAAGGTCAGTTTTAGGTTCCCCTCCACAACAGGATTTTGGTATCACCTATAAACAACGAGGCACAGCCACAAGGAGGAACGTGGCACAATTTTTACAGTCCTCCTTTGTGGCATTTCCTGTATTTTAAAATATTCCAGGAACCTAAAAACTGGAAACTCTCAATTTCAGTCAGTCCTAGGATTTAATCTCTTAACCCTGTGCTTTGTTTCTCTGAGCCCAGACCTCTAGAATAAGATGGGAAGAAAGGACATGGCCCCTTTTCAACCGGGTTAACCATGAGGAGGAAGAGGGTGTAGTATTAGTTTTGCTCCTCAGAAACACTAGAAAGGCTGCTCTCCAGGCCAGAGGGTCCTGCCAATAATCCAGAGATCGCAGGGCCCAGAGGTTCCGGCTGGGAAGGAGCAAAGATAAATCCTACGAGCTGGGATGAGGGATTGCGCCTCGGCAGGCAGAAACCCAACTAAGGCCAGCGTATCCTGCATGGTGGCCTGTTGGCCCTGGGCCGGAAGGCCGAGCGCCCGGAACCTTTGTGCGCGCTCTTCCCAGCACGCTTCCCAGAGCCCGGGCTCTTTTCGGCGTTGCGCAGCAGCTGGCCGGAGCCGGTTGCCACGGCGACGCCTGCAAAGATGGCTGCTGCGTCTTCGTCGGATTCCGACAGCGGCAGAGCTGAGAGGTGAAGGCCGGGGTCCTCGAGCCCTCCTTTCCTACAAATGTAAAGAGTGGGGCTTGGCCCCGGGATCTGGGCTCCTGCGCTTCTCAGAAAGCGCTGGCAGTCCTTGAAGGGATCTGAGGGTTCAAACAGGGAAACTGAGGCCCAAGGAGTGAATGAATGTGCGTGTGTGAGTGACTCTAGGTCACTCAGTGAGCTTATGGTGGAGCCTGGACTTGGCCCCAGACGTCTGTACCCCTATTTCAGAGCCCCCTACACAGCCCACTCTCAGAGACTAGCTCCCGCAAAGTTTTCTTCCCCTCCCTTGGGACTCAGCCGCCAACTCTTCCCTTCTCTGCCAGCAATGAGGCCAGTTCGAAATGGCTGGACGCACACTACGACCCCATGGCCAACATCCACACCTTTTCCTCCTGCCTGGGTAAGTCTCTGGGACCAGGAGATGGAGTCAAATGACGGTTCTGTAGCGAAGTCTCAAGGATTGGGAAACCCTGGCTTATGGCCCTTTTGTGTTTTCCAGCGCTGGCAGATTTGCATGGGGATGGGGAGTACAAGGTAAGCATATCATCCGGCAGAAAGAGAATTGGGGCGCGGGGAAGCATCAGAAGTGAGATTTCCTGATGGCTCCAAAGGAGTTCAGCATCATCTGGAACCCACGTGTACCCTGAAAAAGTACATTTAGTGTTGTTGTTGTTTTTTTAATTTATTTATTTGACAGAGAGCACAAGTAGGCAGAGCGGCAGGCAGAGGGAGAGGGAGAAGCAGGCTCTCCGCTGAGCAGGGAGCCCGATGCGGGGCTCGATCCCAGGACCCTGGGATCATGACCCGAGCCGAAGGCAGACGCTTAACGACTGAGCCACCCAGGCGCCCCTAAATTTTACTTTTATGTGGATGGTGAAGAGAACCTGTTGATTCTGTAATACAGACTGCAGAAAGGAAAGCAGAACAAATGCTGCTGGGGATTCTACTAAGACAAAGCCTCTTAATTTTGTTAACTTGTAATTCTTTGCTGGAAGGACACATCCCTTGGGGGGGGCGGGGGGGGGCGGGCGGGGCATTGGAATCTGGAGAGAAAGTAGAAGAGAGGGAAGTGAAAGTTTTATGTTTATTAAAAGAGCATAGATTTTAAGATTTAAGATTAGCCATGAAGCTAATCTTCATTATTGGATGGCAGGTATTTGGAGGTTCATTATATGAATCTCTCTGCTTTTGTATATGGCTGAAACTTTCCATAATAAAAAGGTTGAATTTTAAGTTTAAAACATAAAGATAAATAAAATGTAAATTAATTAATTAATTTAAAAATTAAAGGTACAGGTTTTTAAAAGATCGAGAAATATTTTGGTCTTACAGAAAGGAAATTAAACCTATATTTAGTGTCCATTTCTGGGCTAGACCCTCTTTGAGCATTTTCACATACATAGATATTATTTATTACCAATTTGTTAATGGGAAAATAGATTCAGAGAGGATGAGTAAGCTTAGTAAATTTGTAAGAAGTGGCAGACCTGGGCCTGTCACATTCCCAGTCACGTGTTTGTTCCACTGTTGCTCAGCCGTGGGCAGTGAACCCACAGTGGGCATGCTATTTGGGCCATTAGAAGATAGCTCTGGAGGGACACCTGGGTGGCTCAGTCGGTTAAGCGGCTGCCTTCAGCTCAGGTCATGATCCCAGGGTCCTGGGATCGAGTGCCACGTCGGGCTCCCTGCTCTGTGGGGAGCCTGCTTCTCCCTCTCCCTCTGCCTGCCTCTCTGCCTACTTGTGCTCTCTATCTCTCTGTCAAATAAATAAAATCTTAAAAAAAAAAAAAAAAGAAGATAGCTCTGGAATCATACCCTTCGTGGTGAGTACAGTAGAATGCGGTGGACTTTTGACTCCAAATTCCTGTCCATTGAGCATTCTGCAATTTGGCAAGTGTACAGCGAACCCCTACTGTGTGTCAGGCATTGTACCGACACGAAACTAAGAAATGAATCAGTACACAGTCGGGAGGAGATACAGACCCTGGCCTTAGTTTATCATTTATCCATGATATCGACTGAATACCTAGTGTGTGCTTGGCAGTTAAAGGTATAGAGATCACAGCCTCAATAACTAGCATGAAATATAAGATGCTTTTGTGTAATTATTTCTTTAATGGCTAGTTTGTTGATTCCCAGCATCTAGCCCAGTGCCTGGCACAAATTAGGTAGTCAGTAAATATTTGTGGAGTAAATGAGTGGATGCTAAAATCGAATATATGAAAAGTATGGGAGCAGCAGGGAGAGAATGGTGAGCTCTATCTGGACGTACCAGGAGGCAGTAATACGTGAACTGGGTATTGAAGGATGAATGAAATGTATCAAGAAGGTACAGAGGGAAGGAGGGGGAAGGCATTCCAGTCAGAGGGAACAGCACAAGTGGAGGCACAGAGGCTTAGAAGTTTGTAGCATATTTGGAAAGAGTAATTTGGAGTTAGAAAGTGAAAACCAATATAAAATAGTAGTTAAGACCACTGGCTTGGATTCAGACAAACCTAGATTCCAGTCCCATCTCCCCAACTTACTTGAATGACTTTTACCTAACATCTCTGAGCACAGCTTCACCATCTGTGAAATGGGGCTAATAATAGTACCTGTCTCATAAATTGTTGAAAGGATGCATGTAGTTCCTGGTGTGGCTCCTGGTACACTGTGCATCCTCAGAATCCAGACATTCTGTGGCAGCCCCCATTCTGGCTGGAGCATAGCATGGATGGGAAGGTGATGGAAAACAAGCTGGAGACCAGATCAGAGAGACCTTGAAAGCCTCACACAAGAGAATGGGCTTGCATGGCAGCCACAGTGGCTTGGAGGATGGATTAGAGGGCGGAAAAGAGAGACTGAGGAGCTTGATTCTCCTCTCTGTCCACAGATCACATCCCAATCTGCATGCATGCATGTGCTTCTTTAGCTCTGTTCCCATTTGGAAGCCAGGCCTCAGAGGCCCAGATAGGAGTTTCTGGAACCCCACTGACTTCAGCCACTCTCCACTATACAGAATAGCGCCTGGCATGGAGCAGACTCTGAAGAAATGTTTACTGAATGAATAATGAAAACATCATCTGCCACGTAGTCCTCACTAGCACTCACCAGGTTCCGTAATTCATTACCTCATTTGATTTTCACTACAGGTGCCATGAGGTAGATATTCCCATTTTGTGGGTGGAAGACTGAGGGTCAGCAAGTTTAATCAACTTTCCCAAGGTCACACATCTTGCAAGTCTTATTACAAAGTCTCCTTGCCCCCCACTTGGTGTACCAGTGTGGCAGTGAATGAATGTGCACTAGTGAAAAGGAGTCAGTGGAGGGGTCTTTAGACCTCGAGCCTGGAATAAGCCAGCCTCTTTCTACAGCTGGTGGTGGGGGACCTTGGCCCCGGTGGGCAGCATCCCCGCCTGAAGGTGCTCAAAGGACCCACAGTGCTGACTGAAAGTCCCTTACCTGCACTGCCAGCTGCCGCCGCCACCTTCCTCATGGAGCAGCACGAGCCCCGGACACCAGCTCTAGCACTCGCTTCAGGCCCTTGTGTGTATGTGTATAAGAATCTTAGGCCCTACTTCAAGTTCAGCCTGCCCCAGTTGCCTCCAAACCCCCTGGAACAAGAACTTTGGAACCAGGCCAAGGAGGTAAGTGATGTCGGGGATGGGAATAAGAAGGCAAAAATGGCGGCCACTGAGTCATCCTCATTCCCTGCCTGACTGTGGAGCTCACAGGCTTACCTTTTTTCCTTGCTGTCATAGGACTGGATTGACCCCTTGACCCTGAAGGAGATGCTGGAAGGCATCCGGTGAGAACCCACTTATCCCTTTGTATGCTTCCCACCCCTCCTTCAATCCTCCAGCCCCTCTTCTTCAGCCCATGCTCTCCGTCTGACCCCCAGGGTCCTGTTCCTCAACTAAATCTGCCATGATTGCCCCTCTCCTTTCAGGGAGAAGGCAGAGGTGCCTTTGTCTGTTCAGTCACTCAGGTAAGGGCCCTGTGGAGGGCCAGGGCTCCCGAAGCTCCAGGGGGAAGGGAGTGGCTAAGGAGTGGCCTGTGGAGGGAAGTAGCCCAGGCCATGCAGATGCCAGTTCTCTGTGTGTGCAGGTTTTTACAGCTGGAGCTGAGTGAAATGGAGGCATTTGTGAGCCAGCACAAGTCCAAGTCCATCAAGCGGCAGGTAACATCCCTTCTCTCTTTATTTCCCTGTAAAAAATATGGACAATTTTTAAAATAGACAATGTAACATCAGTGGTAGGTTCTACAACCAAACCTGACTAGTTTCACTTTGCAGTTTCCTTTCCAGCCTGTGCCACACATATATGGTCACAAAGCTGCAGGGCCTTCTACATTTCCAGCTGACAGTGGCAGCTTTGAATTGATATATAGTTACCCAACTTTATATAACTTTTATTGTCTTAAGAGTAAAGGTAACATATTTTCATTAGAGAATAAAGAGAAGTATAAAGGAGAAGTATAAATGACTATAATCTCACCATCCAGTGGTACTCGTTCTTACCATTTTGGTAAATTTTCTTGATAAATATGCTTTATAATTTGCTTCCCTTGAGTACAAAACATTATATCTTGAGCATTTAAATAGTCTTTAAGAACTCCATTCTTAATGGCCCCTTAATTATTTCACTGATTATTAATTATTTCATTCAGAGTTTATGTAACTATTCATGTATACTGGATAAGAAATGTATCCCTTTTATATTCACTTCATATTTTTCTTAGTTATAATTTTAATGGTTTTATTGATGAACCTATTCATTAAACTCTGGTGGTTACTGACCTGGGGGCTGACCCTCAGTCTAGTCCCAGGGCTGCTCTTTGTATTTTATTTTATTTTATTATTTTTTTAAAGATTTTATTTATTTATTTGAGAGAGCGAATGAGATAGAGAGAGCATGAGAGTGGGGAGGGTCAGGGGGGAGAAGCAGACTCCCTGCTGAGCAGGGAGCCCGATGTGGGACTCGATCCCGGGACTCCAGGATCATGACCTGAGCCGAAGGCAGTTGCTTAACCAACTGAGCCACCCAGGTGCCCGCTCTTTGTATTTTAGAAAGCCTCATGGGATCCCTCCAATTCCTGTAGAAGCCACTTGAGCCAAATGCATGGACCAATGCATGCCTCAGTTTTTGGCTAGCCTTAGACCAGTGCTATTCTCTTCTGCTGATCAGCAGCTCAGATCCACAGTTATCAATATCTTTGAGTTCTTACAAAATCATGAAGTGAATTAATTATTGCTTAAAAGATGCATTTTGGGGGAGGGAGGAAATCTTTCCAAGATATAAATGTCATGATTATATAATTGGACACCATTACCATCCGTGTTTCTGTAACCTCTTTTCACTAAGCATTGAGAATGATTCCTCTTTTTTAATCTTAAAGATAATCACACAATAAGTAGCTTTATCCAAAGAAATATTTTGGTCCTGCTAAATTATTTTCATAGGAGAAATTCCTAAAAAAGGGATCATCCTCTTCTCTTTTGTTTTTTCTCTAGTCACAATCACAAAAGGAACATGTGCCCACTGTAGAAATTCTAGAAAAGCACAATGAAGAAATTAAACATCACCTGTGATTTCATTGTCCAGAGATAACCAGTTTTTGTATTTATGAGTATTTATTTATGCCTTCCAGCATGTTTTTTTATTCAGATATTTTTTTAAACTAGGATTATACTAACATAACACTTTACCTATTTTTTTTTCTTAATACATTAGAAGTGTTCTACAAAACATTAGAAGCTGAGGCTTCTTTATTTATTAAGATTATTTATTTATTTATTTATTTGACAGAGAGAGACACAGTGAGAGAGGGAACACAAGCAGGGGGTGTGGGAGAGGGAGAAGCAGGCTTCCCGTGGAACAGGGAGCCCAATGCGGGGCTCGATCCCAGGACCCTGGGATCATGACCCGAGCCGAAGGCAGACGCTTAACGACTGAGCCACCCAGGCGCCCCAGTTGAAGCTTCTTTTAAAATGTGATTTTTACATGGCTTTTGATCAAATGGAAACTTGCAATGGACTTAAGCCTCTTTTTTAGAAAGTTAGGTTTGTTGCAATAAACACTTTTGTACATAAAACTTCTGCCACATCTCTGGTACTCTTCCTCCTCCTTTGCCATCTGTCTTCCCTCCTTTGGTATTCTGGGGGGTGTCTGTGGGGATGGTGTGTGGGGATCTCCTGGGTGACTCTTGAAGTCCTTCTGCAGACAGTCATCACAACCATGACCACCTTAAAGAAGAACCTGGCTGACGAGGATGCTGTGTCTTGCCTGGTGCTGGGCACTGAGAACAAGGAGCTCCTGGTGCTGGACCCGGAGGCCTTCACCATTTTGGCCAAGGTCAGTGTGGGGCCTGGCCCTCGGCACAGCTGAGGCCCAGGCTGCATTCCCTCCCTCTGTTCCCCTACATCTCCTGCCCGTAGTTCTTGGTAATACATGTTGTAGAAAACTTATAAAATGTAGATAAGCATAAAGAAAATAATATATGTCCAAGAAAATACCACCACCCACAATATCTACTATTAAAGTTTTGGTGTGTCTTTCCAGAATTTTCATATTGAGACACAGATATATAACTTATAAATACATTTTTTTTTTTACAAAAATGACTTAGTGGTAGAGGATCATGTAACCTGCTCTTTTTACATACTAGTAGCCCATCATTGTGGGCTTTTGCTACATGTTGCTGAGTTTCCCTCCAGAAAAATTGAACAAATTTAAACTATGACCCACAGTGAGGGAGGAGATTGGGAATTTGGACAAGGAACCAACTCAGAGGAGTTACTTCAAGGTAAGGAAGGACAGGGGTGCCAGAAAACCTGGGATATTTGAGCCTCTCCTTTGCAGATGAGCCTACCCAGTGTGCCCGTCTTCCTGGAGGTTTCTGGCCAGTTCGATGTAGAGTTCCGGCTTGCCGCTGCCTGCCGCAACGGGAACGTCTATATCCTGAGAAGGTAGCCGCATCGTGGCCTCTGGGGCCAGGAGGAACATCTCAGAACCCGGGTGATGTTAGGGGCTTTGGAGCTGGTATTTGGGAGTGGAAAGAGCTGGGAACTTCATAGAGAAGGCTGAGCTCACGTGCCTAGGGGGCCATCTGGAGGCTTGCATGATGGGGACTGGCAAAGTGAGAGACTGGGCAGAGTGACTATTACACGTGAGCAGTGCAGTCAGAGATGGGAAGAAGTAAAAATAGCCCCTTGTTGCTGTAGGCTTTATAGGTATGTAACACTTCTTTACGCATTAGGTTGATACTCCTTACAACATTCATCTTCTAATTCAAGAAATATCTTTGAGCACCCACTATGTATTAAGCATTATATAAGGTATCAGGAATGTACTGATGTCTTGTTAAACGACATAAATATAGTCCCTGTGTGCTTTGGAAAAAATACAAGCTCCATGGGAAGAAATAACGGGGCTAGGGTGCTCAGTGAACACCTGTCTGTGGAGATGATGTGGAAGGTTAAGAAGCAGCCAGTTGTTCTAAAAGTGGGGAAGAAGGGGCACCTGGGTGGCTCAGTTGTTAAGTGTCTGCCTTCGGCTCAGGTCATGACCCCAGGGTCCTGGGATCGAGCCCCACATTGGGCTCCTTGCTCTGCAGGAGGCCTGCTTCTCCCTCTCCCACTCCCCCTGTTTGTGTTCCTGCTCTCGCTCTCTCTCTGTCAAATAAATAATAAAAAATAAAAGTGGGGAAGAAGTGTTGTAGCCAGAGAAAACTTGAGCAAATTCAAGATGGGAAAGACACTGGTGTGTGCTCCTCAAGCTTGATGGGCAAGGAGGAGGGCAGAAAGAGGTGTGTGGAGACCAGATCTGGCTCATGCATCGCCTTTTAGGACATGGTAAGGGTTTAGAATTTTAAAATTATTATGGGGTTTTAATCAGAAGAATGATGTGAGCCATTTATATTTTTAAGAGATTGTTCTGCTGGGTGGAGAGTAGATTGGAAGGAGGCCCAGAGACCAGAGGGAGGCTCTCAGATGGGTCATCAGATGGGATATGATCATCAGACTTGGTTATGAAGAAAGGGGAGCCATAGCCTGTGATTGGTAGGCTGGAATTACCCCTTCTTTCTGGATGAGAGAAACTAAGATTCAGAAGCCAGGAAACTGAAAACAGTGCATTTACACAGAGCAGACTTCCCGTGCGTTTCTGATGAGTTGCTAAACTGCCTAAGTCCGCTAGCACCTCATCTAGCCTAAGGTACACTCACTAAACTGTTCAGTGCCAGGTTCTCACACAAATCACTGCAGTAAAGGCAGCAGGGAGACCGGGAAAGAAAGCACACTTCATGTTATCCAAAGTCACACAGGGGCTAAGTGGTAAAGGTGGAAATAATACTATGGTCATCTACTTTTGGTCCAAGGTTCCTTCTGGGATAGTTTGTGGGGATGAGAAAGAGGAGGGTCAGCCAGGGAAGGAGAGGAGGTTTCTCTGGGGCTTGGAGAGTGTGTCTTTATTCCACAGAGACTCCAAGCACCCCAAGTACTGCATCGAGCTGAGTGCCCAGCCTGTGGGGCTTGTCCGGGTACTCAAGGTCCTGGTGGTGGGCAGCACCCAAGAGAGCCTGCATGGCTTCACCCACAAGGTGCGGCTTCCGGGCAAGCATCATCCCCCACCCCCTCCACGTATGTCTCCCTGGTTCCCCTTTAGCAGGGGATTCCTTCTGGCGTCCCTTTCCCTGCAAACTCCAGCCACCCTTTCCACATTGTGCCCTGAACCCTCCCAAGGTAAGAAGCTCTTCCCTCCCAGGGTAAGAAGCTGTGGACAGTGCAGATGCCAGCAGCCATCCTGACCATGAACCTCCTGGAGCAGCGCTCGCGGGGCCTGCAGGCCGTCATGGCTGGGCTGGCCAATGGTGAAGTCCGCATTTACCATGATAAGGCCCTGCTCAATGTCATCCGCACCCCGGTGAGCTGCTCACTCCTCTTTGCCCCCCATTCCCGCCTCTGGGGCTTCTTAGCTGCCTCTTCTGATCCCACTCCACCTGATAATCTTGACTTTTGATGTATTTTTTTTTAAGATTTTATTTATTTATTTGAGAGAGAGCACGAGCATGAGCGGAGGTGGAGGGCAGAGGGGGGGCAGGCAGAGGGAGAGGGAGAAGCAGACTCCCTGCTAAGCAAGGGAGCCTGATGTGGGGCTCGATCCCAGGACCTCGAGATCATGACCTGACCTGAAGGCAGGTGCTTAACCAACTGAGCCACCCAGGTGTCCCTCCATGTATTTCAAAAACATTTGTTGAGCATCTCATAAACACAAGTCACTGTTGTGTGGGGGATAAAAATGATGTCTAAATCCTGCCTTCAGGGAATTTATAATCTAAGGTGACAGCCAGACAGAGACACAGCTAATTCAAATACAACCGAGACTTAAAGCAGAGCAGAATACTGACAAAGCACAGAGAGGGCCTGGTGACTGGGGTGGTGGTGAAGGATAGATGGGGGTGGAACTCATGAGTCATTTCCGAGAGCAAGTGACAATTCTCCTGGGCCTCGAAACAGTTTGCCAAGTGGATACATGGAGGAAGAACATTCCAGACTGGAAACAGCACGAACAAAGGCTGAGAGGCATGGGTATTCTTGATTAAGGAATCCAGGTGGCTTGATGAGTTTGGACTCGTTTTTCAAACACTAAGTTGTGAGTCATTAAATTAATTTAATGGGTCACAACCAGCAAAAGAAAAAAGAAAGCTCAGAGTATATCACATGTGAACTTGTGTGTATGTATGTATAAAGTGCCCTATGTCACAGTATCAAGTTTAAAAGCCGCTGGTTTAGACCGCAGGCTTCTGGGAGACAGGTGAGGTGGGGTTTGGGGAAATGGTAGAGAACAGAAAAGGCAGGTTGGAGTCAGATGTGGAAAGCCTTGAATTGTTCTAACAAGGAGGACAAACGCCATTGGAAGTTTTTTGGCAGAAAATAGACGTGATCATGTTTGTATTTTTGAAAGGCAGAAATGTGAAGGACAGACTGGGAAGAAACACTAGGCTGAGGGCCTATTAGAAAGCTGACCCCAGAAGCCCGGTGACATTTATTCTGGAACTCTGGCCGTAGCAGTGAGGTTGGAAGGCAGATGAGAAATACAGGGAATATTTCGGAGGCAGCATTGCCCCAGGCCTTACCTCACATCTCTTCATCATATCATATCTTGGGTCTCCCAAACTTATCACCCCACCCCAGTCTTGCTCTCCTCTCCAAGATATTTCGCCCCCTAAACTCTGGTGTCTCCGTCCTAGGATGCAGTGACCAGCCTTTGCTTTGGCCGCTACGGGCGGGAGGATAACACCCTCATCATGACTACTCGGGGTGAGCGGACTCAGACCTGGCAGGGGTTTTTGAGTTAGGCACCAAGGTGACGGGCCAGATCCCGGGAAGCAACAGGTGGCTGTGAAGCACAGGCAGGCCTGGGTTTGGAAAGCAAGGCCTGCAGACACATGTCCTGTCTGGGGCTGACTCATCATCAGTGCGATTGCGCTACCCACGGGCCAGTGTCTCCAGTTCCCCCCAGTCTCAGAGCTTGCCACGATGCCAGGAACGTCACAGTCAATAAGTAAGTGCTGAATGAATGGTAGGACGTTGTTAAAACACACTTTATTCCTTCTGGAAACCCAGAATCTCGGCAAGAAGACAGACATGGACAGAGATGGCTCTATCTGAGGCAGATGGTTTGGGGAGGACAGACTGGGAATATTGGGTAGAACTAGGAAGGACAGGTCTATTTCTGTCTGTCCACTTTCCTAGGCGGTGGCCTGATCATCAAGATCCTGAAGCGTACAGCGGTGTTTGTGGAAGCAGGAGGTGTGGCGGGCCCCCCACCAGCCCAGGCGATGAAACTCAGTGTGCCCCGCAAGACCCGGCTTTATGTGGATCAGACACTGCGAGAGCGGGAGGCTGGCACCGGTGAGACTCAGACCAGGTCCTTCCTCTTCCTTCTCTGTGGCTCTGAAGCAGCAAGAAACGGGTGAACCCTCCTTGGTTCGTGCCCTAAGCACTGGGAGACCTGAGCAGCCAGGCAGGTCTCCTGCCCCTGAAAGTCCAGAGACAGCCTAGGAGGTATACTCTGCCTACAATACCTGCCTCAAGGTAGAAGATGCTGTGGGTGAGGGCGAGCACCCTATGAATGCAGAGGAGAGAACAGTCGCTTCTAGATGCAGAAATTCTATGGGAGAGAAAGCACACTTCATGTTATCCAAGGTCATGAGAGAATAGAATTGGACCAGGGTTCTTCCTTTTCCTACTCGGTTTTTTCTGCTCTTGCACTCATTCTTCCATTCATTCAATACCTGGGATTATGCCAGGCGTTCTGCCAGGTGCCTTGAAATAGGCTAGGCCCGACGTGAGGAGCTCAGTCTCCCTCGCTAATTTCACGCTGCATGATGGGTGTAGAAGAGGTCTCTGGTGAGGCTCACAGGAGTGAGGAAGTTGGCCTGGGAGCCTGGGAGAGGCTTCAGAGAGAGGTGACATTGGACTTTGCCCTGAAATGATTACAAGTCCACCAGCCAAAAAGGGGTGGGGAAAGGAGATCCAGGGCAAGGTGTGAGTAGAGGCACAGAACCCTACCTGGATTCAAGCAACATCTGCCATGTAGTGACAGGCGCTGTGCAGGAAGGCTGGATGGCCAAAGCACAGACTGGCAAGGCAGGTCAGAGCTGGCTTTGGAAGGCCCTGGAATGCAAAGCTAGGATATTGGTTGATTCTAGGTGGTGAGGGCTGGGAAAGATGTCAAACAGAAAAATACAGTAACTCAACCATCTCTATCTCATAAAGGGACCTTGCTTATACTTTTAAGGGATAACTATGAGGATAAAAGAGCTAGCAGGCTCTTGTAGCCTAGAGAATCCAAGAGAAGCAGTTGAAACATTTGAGAAATAATTAGGAACTTATCTAAGGTGACCAAATGTAAAATATAGCAAAAAATCAATAACTTGGTATATACCAACTGTAACCAGTCAGAAAATATAATGCAAAGTTTCCATTCACAATAGCAACAAAATCCGTAGAAATAAATTTAACAAAAGAAAATGGCAGTCTAGAAAGAAAGTTACAGAACTCTCTAGGACATAAAAGACCACCTGAATATTTCAATGATGAGACTTCCCAAGTCTCAGGGTAGCAAGACCCAATGCCTTAAAGCTGCTGATTAATTAATTAATAGCTTCTAAAATTAATCTAGGAACATAGTGATGTTACTGAGAAAATCCCAGTAGGGTTTACTTTGAGGACTTGGCCAGTTGATTCTAAGAGTAAATCTAAGAAATTTGGGGGGGATTTAAGAATGAGGGCTGGTCAGCAGAATGACCTCTGAAGCTGTAGGAATTGGCAGGTGTGGTAGGACTACAGGAACCTCCGCTGATCCAGGGCACATCTAGAAAGTCCAAAAACAGACCCTCCTCCATGTGGAAGGTCCGTATGTGTTAAAGGTGTCATTTTAGATTAGCGGGGGGAGGAGAGACTGTCCAAAAAGCATGATTAGGACAACTTGCTTCTAGAAAAACAAACAGAATTCTACTTCAAACCAAACACAAACGTTCATTCTGGGTAAATTAAAAATAAGTTGTAAAAGTACCAGAGGGAAAAGGAAAGATTAATGGGTGGGGTACCATAAAGACATAAAACTTCTGAGTGGCAGAAGGCCCCTCACACAAGGAAAGGAACAGGAACAGGCTGGGAAACGAGCGTGCGAAGTCTGGAAGTGTCCCGGCGGGAACGGAGGGGGCGCAGGCTCTGGAGACGGCTTTGAGGAAGAGGCCTCAGGCCTTGGCAAATGACTAGCCGTGAGGGCAGAACCTGGGTAACTTGGTGGATGGGGACGTGGTGACGGAGGTAAGGCGATGAGGTGGGTTTCCGCAGTGCTGAGTGTGAGGTGTTGGTGGGATGTCCGGATGGAGGTGACCATTAGGCAGTTAGAAGCAGGAGGCGGGCCCAGGCACCAAGCAGCCGGAGATGCAGCGCACAGTGTTGAGAGTGGACATGGGTCGGGCCCGAGTGGGGCCCTGCAGACTCAGTAGTGACGAGTCCCCGCCCTCAGGAGCTCGAGGTTGTTCCTCATTGGGGTGCTCACACTGGGGCAGGGCAGAGGAGGAGGATGGAGAACAAGACTCAAGGGGGTACCAGCCCTTAAGGCAGAATCGCAGGAGCCATCCAGGAGACTGGGCTTGTGCGTGCGGGTAGCGTAGTGGTAGAAAATCAGGAAGGAGGGAGCAGCGTGTGGCCCATAGCATCCTGTGTCACTGGAAGGCCAGGCTATTGCACTCCGTCCTCCCTTTCCCCAATTCCCCGTCCCCGCAGACCCGGCCTTCCTCTTGCGTGTCTGAGCAGCTGCCCACGCAGGACACCCCTCTCCCCCACCTCTGCCCCTCCTACCCTCCTGACCTCCAGCACCAGCCCTTTGTGTCCCTCTCCTCAGCCATGCACCGGACCTTCCAGACCGACCTCTACCTGCTGCGCCTCCGGGCCGCCCGTGCCTATGTGCAGGCCCTCGAGTCCAGCCTGAACCCTGTGTCTGTGACGGCCCGGGAGCCCCTCAAGCTGCACGCTGTGGTGAGTGAATACCCAGGTGTGGGGGGAATCAGGCCACCTCAGGGCCAGAGGGGCAGAGGTCAAGGGTGAGTAGGAACCCCTCAGCCCCAGAGCCAATTCTGAGCCCACTAGGCCTTGTGCCTGCTTCTCACCTCCCCTAGGCCCAGAGACCAAGCCGCAGAGTGGGCCATACCCTCCAGCTCCTTTGGCCCGTGCTGTGCCTCAGACAAGCGCCCAGATTTGGGGCAGAGCACGCAAGTAGTCACCTTGGGACGTTTCTTCCCAGGACTGGAGGGACTCTCACAGCTATGGTGTGAGGAAGAAAGCTGTTGATTCCAGTAACCGCGGGCAGCCTGAGGTGTTAGGACTGCCTGGTACAGGGAAGGGAGGTCCTGGGACTGGCCCAGGCACAGCAGGAGGAGCCCCTGCACTCAGACACAAGTGACCACGAGGTCATCTGGGCTCTGGCCAGTGCTCAGTGCGTCCCGGAGGTGTGCCGTCTGACCCACTGGGTTTCCGATTTCTCTTTCCCTAAAGGAAGTGGATAGAGAGAGAGAGGAAGAGGCTGCAGAGCAACCGAGGCTAAGAGAGAGGAAAATGAAGTCACTGTGGCCACCACAGGACGAGAGTGGGCAGTGGAGAGAGCCTGGGAAGACAGGCGCAGGGACAGTGGTGGGAGTTGGGGCATGCATCCCCAGGCCAGCTCTGCCTCTGACCAACTTGCTGAGCGGCCTGCATCAAGCCCCTTCCCCTCTCTGGGCCTTTGCTGATCCCCGTACAAGCAGGAGCCAGCCTTCTGTGCTTCCGAGGGGCCCCTTGATGACGGGCAGGACAAAGCATTAGAGCAGGTGGGGAAGAAGGTGACACGAGGACATTGATGAGAAGGCCGGAGGGCAGGACCAGGGCACATCAGATTCAGTGCCCAGGGCTGCTGGTTAAGGGCTTTCTCCACCCACCCCACCTTCTCCACAGGTTCAGGGCCTGGGCCCCACCTTTAAGCTCACACTTCACCTGCAGAACACCTCGACAGCCCGACCCATCCTGGGGCTCCTGGTCTGCTTCCTGTACAACGAGGTGCTCTATGCCCTGCCCCGGGCCTTCTTCAAGGTACTGGGCCCACCTCACTGAGACATGGCATGAGAAAGACCAGGCCGGGGCCTGAGGAGGTGCCCACCGAGCCAGAACAGATCAGTGGTGAGGGAACTGGCAGGTGGCTACAGCCACAGACCAGGCTGGCGTATGACAGAGATCTCTGGGGAGAATGCCCAAGCCTTGCCTCGCTGCCTGAGAGAGGTCTTGGGGAGCCACACAGAAGGTTCTAGGAGAACAGGTAGAGTCAGGCTCCCACCTGGGCCTCTCTCAGAAGCCTGTTGGTGCTGGGATCCCAGAGCCCATCCTGCCTCACAGCCATACCTGCAGTGGGAGTGGGAGCTTCTTTCTGCCCCAAGGAGAATTTTCCACAGTGAAGGGCCTGCTTTCCCACCAGGGTCCAGGTTTGACCCTCAGTTGGGAGGACCAGAAACTGAGAAAGACTCTGGGACTTGGTTGGGAGTCAAGAGGTCTGGGTTTAATCCTGGACATACATTTGGTTCTGGAGCGTCCACTCCCCTCACTGAACCGCATGCCCCGTGAATGGGCCTGTCAGCCCTGCCCGCCCTGCCCCCTGGATTATTCAGCTTCTATAGCAGGCATGAGAGCGCCCTGGAATCTGCTAAACACTGTCCAGGCATGAGGGCTAATTTCCTTACCTCTTTGTCCCCAAACTCAGGTCCCCTTGCTGGTGCCAGGACTCAGCTACCCGCTGGAGACCTTTGTGGAGAGTCTCAGTGACAAGGGCATCTCAGACATTATCAAGGTAGGTGGCCCATTGGTACCACAAGGGGAGGACAGTGAGAGTGAGGTGGACAAGGCCCCCGGGTGGCTGCTGGCTCAGAGTGGGTATCTGCAGCCCCGTCCCCTTTGACACGGCCCTGGTCGCCTGTGACTGGGCCCAGTGCAGACCAGGCCAGGCTTGTGTTTGCAGGGGGCAGGGAGGACAGGGGCCTGCCCCTACTGCCGTGGGTACCTCCTCTGTAGGTGCTGGTGCTCCGTGAAGGCCAGAGCGCACCCCTGCTGAGCGCCCATATCAACATGCCCATGAGTGAGGGGCTGGCAGCTGCCTGACCCCCGGACTCGTGTTGAAGCCCCTGCAGAATCAGGACCAGGAAGATCCAGCCCCTTGCACTGAGCTGGGCAGAGCCAGTGGCCCCAGGCCCATTCCCCGAGCAGCAGTGTGTTGGGGCTACAGTTTCCTTCTCCTTTCCTCTAAGGGTCTCCTTTCTCACCACCCTGACTGCTGGGTGACCTATAGAAGCAGGTCAGTGAGGTTCAACTTCTTGCCCCTCAGGAAATCCCAGGGGACTTCTCTGCATCCTCCCCACTTTTCTCCAGAAATGACACCAGGTCCGAAGGAATATCTCTGAAGTGGTTAATGTGTGATGAGGGGCATAGGCCCAGTCTTCTCCTTTGCTGCTTTCCTTAGTCACATTACTCGTGTGTGGCTGCAGGCCCAGGCCAGAATTGGCTACGGCCTGACCTGGGATAATCAGAGGCTTTTCTTGGGCAAGACTGAGCCCTCTGTTGCTGCCTGGGGTTCCAGGGGCTTGGCTGATGCTAGCTCAGCTTACAGGCAAAACACATGCTCTCATCTCTCCTTGTGAGCTAAACAAGGGACCCCCTCTTTCTATTCAGGGGGCTCAGGGAATAGCTGCCTCCCCACAGGGGACTTTCCTGAAATTTGGGCTCAACCAAGGTCTCAGGCCTGTGATGCTCCATGAGGGTTGCCAAGGGAGGAACTGGTGCAGGAAGGCATAGAGTGCCCATGCAGGGAGCTAGTGACCCCCGCCCCCACAAGGCTTCTGAAGACCACACAGTTTCTGCCCCTGCCTTGGATTTTATGCCCAGAAAGGGCATCCCAGGAGAGGAAGGCCCAGTTAGAGCAGAGGTGGGGCTAGGGTGCCCAGGAGAGGTGTTTCTGGAATCCTGGGGAAGTGGCACAGGAGGCAGAAGCCCGGAACAGCTCTTCTATGCCCTGGAGCCCAGGTCAGTCACATAAGTGGGAAGTTCACTGGGCAGGGCCATAGTGTGAGAGAATGAGCTGGAAAGGCATGGACCAGAGGCACTGAGTGAGGCTTAACCCTGAGGGAAGGCACATATTTAGACCACAAGGACCAGAGACCCACAGTCCTGGCCTTCGGTGCCTCCTGGAGCCCTGGCCGGTCTGCCTGGCCCACTCTCAGCCTCTGTTAGGCTTGTGCTACCAGGGCCACCCTGAGCCACTTTGTGAGCCAGGAACCCTGCTCTTTGAGGACCTGTATCTTCCTCTGTCTGACCAGGTGCAGCCTAGCATGTGGTAGGTATCTCAGGCTTGTAGGAAGTAACCAAATCCTTCTGGGTTAGTTTCCCCACATGTAAAATGAGGCAGTTTGACCAGATTCAGCTCTAGCATCCTATGAGCTGGGCAGCCTCTAGAGGAAAGGAGGAGACGACTCCAGAAAGGGCATATTTAACAGGAGTAACTGCAGAGCTTTTGCCCTTGATACCAAGGGCCCCACCTAACTGCTGTGGCCAGGCAATAGCCTCTGTGTCCAGGACACCAGTGAGGGATTGGGGTGACACAGCTCACAGCCCACTCCCTAACTCTTCCAAGGAATGCATTCTGGGGCCAAGTTAAGAGAAGCATTGGGGGAGGGGGGTGGCTCAGTTGGTTGAGCGTCCTACTCTGGATCTCAGCTCCGGTCTTGATCTCGGGGTGGTGAGATCAAGCCCTGCGTTGGGCTCCGAGCTGGGTGTGGAACCTACTTAAAGAGAGAGAGAGAGAAGCATGGGGTCTGGACCAAAGAAAGAGCCCATCCCCCTCTTCTGTGCACAGTCTGGCCACTCGCAGACATAGATCAACTGGATCAGAATGGTGAAGGGTCTCTAGATCAAGCCAAGTGAGGCACAGTTAGAACAAGCAGGAGGTTTAACCTGGAAATGGAAAGAATAATAAAGGGAGTGTCACTGTCAGTCAGAGAGATTTCAACTTAACCTGAAGAACTTCCTGAGAGAGCTTATCAGAGATGGAAAGGCCTGCCCTACAAGGTAATGAGCCCCTTGTCACTGGGGCTGGGCTTCACAGGGTTGTGTGCTGGGCCACATGACCATAGAATCTCTTCTACCCCAATCAAGTGATGACTATGTGAACTTGGAACAAAAAGTGTGATCTGGATTCTGTTCGTAGCTATTCATGATGATGAAAATGGAGAGACTTCCAGCGCCTAATGAGAGTTTGTATGATGTAATACTACATATCGATGTGAACTGTGTCGATGTGGACAAGTATACATAAAGCAATATGAAACCAGGGACAGTGCATGGTACCCAGTGCCCTCACTAGTTAGAGCTTCAAGAGATTGTGGACATTAGGGATGAGGGGAGTTGGTATCTTTTACATGTACCTACTTAGCACTATGGAGTTAGTTTATAACAAGAAAATAACCTCTCCCCATTCCCCACTACTGCTCTCTTACTACAATCATTTTCAGTTCTCTTAGCTGTTATTTTTTTCAGTAACTTCTGAGTCCAATCTGGGGCTTAAATTCACAACCCCAAGATCAAGAGTCACATGCTCCACTGACCAAGCCAGACAGGTTCCCCATTAGCTATTTATTTTAAAAAATATGCTTCAGGACACCTGGGTGGCACAGTTCATTAAGCATCCAACTCTTGATTTTTGGCTCAGGCCATGATCTCAGGGTCAGATCGAGCCCTGTGTCAGGCTCCACGGTGAGTGAGGAGTCTGCTTAGGATTCTTTCTCTCCTGGGTGCCTGGGTGGCTCAGTCAGTTAAGCGTCTGCCTTCAGCTTGGGTCATGATTCCAGGGTCCTGGGATTGAGCCCCGCATCGGGCTCCCTGCTCAGCGGGGTGTCTGCTTCCCCCTCTCCCTCTGCTCCTCCCCCTGCTTGTGCTCTCTTTCGCTCACTCTCTCAAATAAATAAAATCTTTAAAAAAAAAGATTCTCTCCCTCTATTCCTACTCTGCCCCTGCTCGTGTTCTCTAGCTAAGGAAAAAAATATATTTGTTTATACTACTCTTGCTTGACTTGTCATTCTAGACACCACCTGTCGGCTCTCTGTTGTAACAGATGAGGCTTGAGCTCTCCTGTGACAGGACCTTGCTCCCTTCTCTCCCCCGTTTTTAGGTAAATCAATACTCACTGTTTAAATAGCTATTTATATTACTATGTGAAAGTTACCCACTGCAGAGTCAAAATTGGGATATAATTAAATTACTTCTAAATTTTTCGTTGAGTTAAAAATTGCCATTCTTCTGTTTCATTTGCTTAGTTTTCTGTACATACCAATTGTTAGTTCTTCCCCTACGGTTCCTCTTTTTATCCGGACGCTTTCCTTCATCCCCTGGCTCAGTGAGGACTGTTTGCTCCCTGGAACTGCTGCAGAACATTTCTCCTGATTCGATCCTCTGATTCCTGGGCCCCATGTCTTCATCTTTCATAGTTCTTTTACCCCTCATTTGGTGAAGCATATCCACAAGTACCTTCTCTAAAAAGTCACTAGAGTTAAAATTTTTAAAACATGGTCTAAAAAAATCTTTATTCCATTCATACACGTGTGATAGCAGGTCATAACATTTGAAGTTGAAAATAATTTTCACACAAGAAAATCATTTTTAAGGCAGTATTCCCTTGTGTTCACATTTTTGGTAATGCTGTTGAGAAGTTCCATGCTATTTTTGCTCCTGACCTTCTCTTTCTCTGAGGTTCTGAAATGTCAGGACGTGCCTGACTGTGTGCCATTATTCGTTGTGCTGTTGGGTGGAGATGTATATCCTTCACTCCCACAAAATTTTGTTTTCTTGAGTGATTTTTTTCCCATTTTCTCTGTTCTCTCTGGAATTCTCATTGAACCCAGCACCTGATAAATGGTTAATTCCAGAGAGAACAGGATTGATCATGTTTTTCTTCTCTTTTCTCATATTGTCTTTCTATTTTCTGAGGGATTTTTAACTTTCAGCTCTTCTCTGGAACTGTTTTTATTTATTTATTTTTTTTTTATATTTTATTTATTTACTTGACAGAGAGAGAGACAGCTAGAGAGGGAACACAAGTAGGGGTAGTGGGAGAGGGAGAAGCAGGCTTCCCGCTGAGCAGGGAGCCCGATGCGGGGCTCGATCCCGGGACCCTGGGATCATGACCTGAGCCAAAGGCAGATGCTTAATGACTGAACCACCCAGGCGCCCCGGAACTGTTTTTTAAATTCCATTATTTTAATTCTCAACTCTTTTTGTTCTCTGTTCAATCTTTAACTACTATCTTTTCAAAGACATAGCTGAGCCCAGCAAACCATCACTCAACAACTGACCTCTATAGACTTACTTCAACAACAGAAAACACATTTTTCTCAAGCTCACATGGAACAGTCACCAAAACAGACCACATTCTGGTCCATAAAATATGCCTTAACCAATTTAAAATAATCGAAATAATACATTGCTCTCAGGTCAAAATGGAATTAAACTAGAAGTCACTAACAGAAGGATAGCTGGAAAAATCCCCAAATACTTGGAAACAAAACAACACACTTCTATTTTTTTTTTTTAAGATTTTATTTATTCCATGGGACGCCTGGGTGGCTCAGTCGTTAAGCGTCTGCCTTCGGCTCAGGTCATGATCCCAAGGTCCTAGGATTGAGTCCCGCGTCCTGCATCGAGCTCCTTGCTCAGCAGGAAGCCTGCTTCTCCCTCTCCCTGCCACTCCCCCTGCTTGTGTTTCCTCTCTCGCTGTGTCTCTGTCAAATAAATAAAATCTTTAAAAAAATAATAATAATAAAAGATTTTATTTATTCATTTGAGAGAGATTGAGAGAACACAAGCAGGGGGAGAGGCAGGGAGAGAGGGAGAAGCAGACTCCCCGCTGAGCTAGGAGTGCCATGTGGGATCCAATCCCAGGACCCTGGCATAATGAACCATGCCAAAGGCAGACGCTTAACCATCTGAGCCACCCAGGCACCCGAAACAACACACTTGTAAAGATTTTATTTATTTGTCAGAGAGCAAGACAGAACACAAACGGGGAGAGGCAGGCGGAGGGAGAAGCAGGCTCCCCGCTGAGCAAGGAGCCCGATGTAGGACTCAATCTCAGGACCCTGGGATCATGACCTGAGCTGAAGGCAGCCACTTAACCGACTGAGCCACCCAGGCGTCCCAACAACACACTTCTAAATAACAAGTGAGTCAAAGACGAAATCTCAAGAAAAATTTAAAAATCTTTTGAACTAAATGAAAACGAAAACACAACTTACCAAATTTGTGGGACACAGCAAAGCAGTGCTTTAAGGGAAATGTATAGCATTGAATGCATGTTTTAGAAAAGAAGAAAGATCTAATATCAATAAGTTTCCACCTTGGGAAATAAGAACAAAATAAGTCCAAGGGCGCCTGGGTGGCTCAGTTGGTTAAGCGACTGCCTTTGGCTCAGGTCATGATCCCAGGGTCCTGGGATCGAGTCCCACATCGGGCTCCCGGCTCAGCAGGGAGCCTGCTTCTCCCTCTGACCCTCTCCTCTCATGCTGTTTCTCTCTCGCTCGCTCTCTAATAAATAAATAAATAAAATCTTAAAAAAAAAAAAGAACAAAGTAAGTCCAAAGTAAGCAGGAAAAAAAAAAAAAAAAAGAATTAGAGCAGAAATCAATTAAAATTGGAAACCGGAAATTAGCAGAGAAAATCAACAAAACCAAAAGCTGGTTCTGGGAAATCTCATCAGAACCAGCAGGGCAATTGTCTATCTCCAAGCCAAGTACAAGGTAGAAGCAGGAGAAAAACCTCTCCTGAGATTTTTTTAACCACAGCCAGCCTGAATAGGTTTACACCTAAATTGACAATACCTGGGCAGTCCAAAAGACCCATAGCTGAAAATTTAGTATAAAGTGGTGCAGGATTTGTTTGTCATCAGATGACTGAGAAACACCTATCTTCTCTGGAGGAATTTACTGCTGACCCAATCTCAAAAACAATCCCCTTGATAAAATGCCAAGAAAAAGGAACTCACAGTCAAAACCCACAAATTGCAAGAAAATAAGACATTGTGGGGGCGCCTGGGTGGCTCAGTTGTTAAGCGTCTGCCTTTGGCTCAGGTCATGATCCCAGGGTCCTGGGATCGACCCCTGCATCAGGCTCCCTGCTCAGCCTGCTTCTCCCTCTCCCACTCCCCCTGCTTGTGTTCCCTCTCTCGCTGTGTCTCTCTCTCTGTCAAATAAATAAAATCCAGAAGGCCAGAAACAGATAGAAAATGTGAGGATGGAATAGGAAGGTCTCATCAGAGCTTCACTAGGGACAGAGAAAATATATGTAGTGTAAAAATCTTCTTGGGCGCCTGGGTGGCTCAGTTGGTTAAGCGACTGCCTTCGGCTCAGGTCATGATCCCAGGGTCCTGGGATCGAGTCCCACATCGGGCTCCCGGCTCAGCGGGAAGCCTGCTTCTCCCTCTCCCACTCCCCCTGCTTGTGTTCCTGCTCTCGCTGTCTCTGTCAAATAAATAAATAAAATCTTTAAAAAAAAAAAAAAAGAAAAAGAAAAAAAAAATCTTCTAGAACTGATGAAAGACATCAATTCATAGAATCAGGAAACCCAGGGAATTTCTTTAGGGTAAATACAAAGAAAACCACACTTGCGCACATCACAGTAAACTGCAGAATACCGAAGACAAAAAATCCTAAAAGCATTGGAGACAAGAGTATCTTCAAAGGAAAAACAATAGATGACAGTTGACTTAACAGCAATGATGGAAACCAAAAGACAGAATGATTTTTTTTTAAAGATTTATTTATTTATTTGACAGATACAGTGAGAGAGGGAACACAAGCAGGGGGAGTGGGAGAGGGAGAAGCAGGCCTCCCGCAGAGCAGGGAGCCCCAATGCGGAGCTCAATCCCAGGACCCCGGGACCACGACCTGAGCCGAAGGCAGACGCCCAACGACTGAGCCACTCAGGCGCCCCGACAGAATAATATTTTTAACATTGAGAGGAAATAACTATTAACCTAGAATTCTGCATCCAGCAAAAAGTAACTTTAATTATAAAAAGAGTAAAAAACTAAAAACTACAAAAAGTGAGACAAATAGCACAAAATAAAGTGGTAGAAATATACCCAAGTACATTAATTGCAATAAATATAAATGACCAAATGTTTCAACTGGAAGACAGTCTTGTCTAGATTTTTAAAACTCCATCTACAGGGCACCTGGGTGGCTCAGTCAATTAAGCGTTTGCCTTCGGCTCAGGTCATGATCCCAGGGTCCTGGGATTGAGCCCCAAGTCAGGCTCCCTGCTCACCGGGAAGTCTGCGTCTCCCTCTCCCTGTGCCCCTCCCTCCCCAAACTCGTGCTCTCTCTCTCAAATAAAATCTTTAAAAAAAAAAAATCCATCTATAGGCTGATCTCAAGAGACAAAACAATTGAAAGTAAAAGAATACAAATTATTAACATATTTGGACTAGAAGGGAACTTAAGGGGCATCTATTTAAAAAGAAACCCATGCTGGGTGGCTCAGTTCATTAAGCGTCCGAATGTCAATTTCAGCTCAGGTCATGATCTTAGGGTCGTGAAATTGAGTCCTGCATCGGGCTCCATCCTGAGCATGGAGACTGCTTAGGATTCTCTCTCTCCCTCTGCCCCTCCCCTCCCCCCACTCGTGCACGCTCTCTCTAAAAAAAATAAATAATAATAATAAATCTAGGGGCGCCTGGGTGGCTCAGTTGGTTAAGCGGCTGCCTTCGGCTCAGGTCATGATCCCAGGGCCCTGGGATCAAGCCCCGCATTGGGCTCCCTGCTCAGCAGGAAGCCTGCTTCTCCCTCTCCCACTTCCCCTGCTTGTGTTCCCTCTCTCTCTCCGTCAATTAAATAAATAAATAAAATCCTTAAATAATAATAATAATAATAAATCTAACCAAAAAAGGCATGATCTTTATGAGAAAAAGTATATAACTTTATTGAAAACATTTAATGGACATGCCATGTTCATGAACTGAAAAATGCAATTTCAATTTCATATGGATGTTGATCTTTAGATTCAGTTGGGTTTCATTCACGATCTCAAAGGTATTTTTTACTGGTGGAACTTGACAAGTGGATTCTAAAATTTATATGAAAGAGCAAGGACCAAGAATAGATCTTAGGGAGTCCTACTATAGGGGTGACAGTGGAAAAATAAGTTGTGGTATAGTCAATGGCGCACTATACAGCAAGGAGAAGGAATGGAATGCCCTACAGCTCTACACGTTCATCTGGATAAATCTCAAACATAATATTGAGTGAAAAGGCAAGTCACAGAAGAATAAACACAGTATGATTCCATTTATATAAAATTCAAAAACATGCAAAACCAATACAAACCTAGGTAATACGATTACAAGGCAAAGCAAGGGAATGATTCAGACAGTACAGTGTTTTCTCCACCGGGGAGGGGCACAGTGGGGACTTCAAAGGAAGTGGTATCCGTTTCTTAAATGGGAGGAAGGAGGGAATTTATTTTCTAAATATTTTCTTGCATCTCCTTACTATTTAATAAAAACAACAGAAAGCAGAGGAGGAGACAAGAAGTCGGCCCATGCTTCCGTACAGCACAAAGTGCCAGGCACACCACTTTCCTAACCATTAAGAACTAGCAGTTGAACGTGCCATTTGGGAAAACAAAGAAGTCCTAGCAGCTCAAAGGTTTGTGGGTATGGGCAGGGCCTCTCAGAAGGATGGGCTTCTCTGAGCGTTCCTGGGTGACAAGCCTGCCATGTCCTTGGATGACATCTCCACCACCCAAGGCAGCATCTGTAGACTTTTTCACTTAACCCCATTTTTGGTCCAGCCCCTCACCCCAACCCTCCCGAGACCCAAAGCTTCTTCGAATAGCCCCCATCTGTACCTCAGAGGGGTAGCTGCTTGGCTGCAAGGGGGCCCCGGGGTGGGGGGAAGGGGCAATTAGCTGCTCCTCATACAGACTTCGGGTCAGTCCCTACTGTCAGTCCCAAACCCTGCCTTCCATGGTGCCAGGAGAGTTCCTGAGCCTCTCCAGGGCCCTGGGGGCGGGGGGGGGGGGGCAGTTTGGCTGCCTCTTGGCCCCTCTAGGAATTAACTTCTAATTCTCTGCTAAGAGAGGAAATGAGCCCCCATCCACTTCCCATCTTTCAGAATGTCATCAGGCTCTTTGATCTATTCCTGTCTCCCTTCTATTTTCTTTGTCCTTGTAAATTTGTATCTGTTTTATGTCTTTACTATCATTTTAGATTTTAAAAGGAAACAGAGGTAAACCCATGTATTTAAACCTGCTACATTTAACTGGGAGTCTATTTACTATATTTAAATAAAAATGTTTAACAGGTAGCTTCTGAAGAAGCTGATGCTTGAACATCCACCTGATTTCTCTGCCTCAATTTTGCTACTCACTTTCCTTAGCTGTGCAAGGGTGAAGGAGAAAGCACAAAGATCTGGGTTCAAATCCTGACTCCTCCATTCACTGCCCCATGATCTTCTCACATCAACCGTCATAATTGCTGCTCCTGGTACCAGAGTAGCCAGAGGGAGGCACAGTGAGTGTTATGGAGAGGCTTCTAACCATAAAGCACTGAACCTGGGAAAGAATGTTGGATTCTCGTTCCCTGGATCACCACACGCCACCTTGGTCTGCTGGTGCCCCAGCCCCCCACACCAAAGCCACAGGAAGAGCTCTGGTCCCTTAAGCACTCAGGCATTCTGTGGTTCCCATGCGTGGCAATCAGAGGAAACCAGAAACAGCAGCCTGGGCAACAGCGAGGGACCAGAAACCCAGAAAGATGGAGAGAGTCCAAGAACCAAGTGGGCGCTTTATTAACCCAGCAAAGGGGTGACTAGGCTGGCCAAGCAGCCCCTTACCAACTGTCCACTCTACTCGGGGGGCCAACAGAGGCAGAGTTGCAGGACCCAAGCCCTGGACACTGGAGTCCAGGCTGGGCAGGGGCAAGGCCAAGGACGGGACGGGAGGCTGGAGATGGGCCCGAAAGGAGTTAGGAGCCCCCTTTCCGGCTACCCTCTCCCTGAACAGCTCCGGCTCCTTCTGGAGTCAGGAAGCCACGAGGCCCGCATCAGCTGCAGTCTGGAAGGTGATCCCATCCCCAGGCAATGGGGAGGCCAGGAAGGGCCAGAGCCAGACGAGGACCCAGCGGGGCCCCAGGGCCGCCTGCAAGTTGTGGCAAGGGCCCAGGTCATAAGAGTGCTGGCCCCGAGCCCACTCCCATGTGGTCTGGCCCCTCAGCAGCAGCATCCCATGGAAGAGCAGCCCGGCCCCGCACAACAGTGCACCTGCCACACACGTGTCGGTCACAAAGGCCAGGGCAAACTGAGCCAGAGACACTCTGCCTGCAAGAAGAAAGCAAGAGGGTCAGGGGGCAGCCGTGGGCTCAGACCTCCCAAAGCTCAGCTCCCGCCCTTCTTCCACTCCCTACCCTCCACCACGAAGCAGGGCTCATTTCCTCTGCTCAGTAAACGCTGAGTGGCTACTCCCGGGCCAGCCCACGCCGGTGACCTGGGCAGACGCAGCCCTCTGCCCAACACCCGACTTGCATTCATCACAAACTTGTGAGCACCTCCCACGTGCCAGACGCAGTGGCAGGCACCAGGATGAACGGTGGACACCAGCTCTGACCCCAGGGAGCTCACAGACAAGTAGTTAAGAGATGACTTCTCAGTTACTTAATTACGGATGTGATGTGTGTTACAATGGGAAAGTACAGCACCTTCTGGCCCACAGTAGCTACTAAGTATCTGCTGAACTAATGAACTACAGGATGTCATGAAACATTCTGCTCAGTCAAAGAAGCCAGACACAAAGGGCACATAGATGATGTCATTTCTGTGAAATGTCCCAAACAGGCAAATCCATACAGACAGTAGATGAGTGGTTACCAGGAGCTGGGGGCCTCAGGGAGGAGTAGGAAGTGACTGCTCAATGGGTATAATAGGGTTTCTTTTTGGGGTGATGAAAATGTTCTGGAATTAGATAGTGGTGATGGCTGCACCACATTGTGAAGGTACTAAATGCCACTGAATGATATACTAGGAAGTGGTTAAAATGATGAATTTCATGTTATATGAATTCTACTTCATTAAAAAAGAGAGGCTATGTGGGGAAATGCCAAGCTGACTTATTAGGAGGCTAAAGGAAGTGGATTTCATCTGCTTTAATTAAGTACATCTTGGGTGGCATCTGAAGGAGGTGTTTGGTAGGTGAAGAGGGGAGAAAACATTCTGTTTGAAGGTCCTGAGGCAGGATGGAGCGATGCCTGTGAGACGAGTATGTGGATGGTTCTGGAAGCTCAGGAGAGAAGCCCAGGCCCAACACGCAGATCTGCAGGTGGTTGGCAGTTCCAAGGCCCGCCAGAGTGTAGGGTGGGATGGGAGCGGCGCCACGCCCTCAGCATCAGGAAACCAGGTCCTTTGGGACCCGATCAAGAAAAGAGAGGGAAACCAAAAATTTAGGAGGAAACCCTGCAGTAAGAGTTGTTGGAGACGCCCAGGGTACAGCCTTTCCAGGAGGTTGAAGGCAGCAGTATTAATGAGGCAGAAAGGTCTCGTGAAGCAAAGAGAACTCAAAAGGGTCCTCTGGGCTTTGTGGTGACCGAGGCATTCTCAGGAAGGGGAGGGGGGACAGAAGCCAGTTTGGAGCAGGTACAGGAGTGAGTGGGAGGTGAGGAAAAGCAGCCTATGAGCCCAGGTAAGTCCTTCAAGAAGCTTGGCTGCTAAGAGAAGAGCCGAGAGGCAAGAGATAGGGAGGAGGAGGATGTGGGGTGAAGAGAGGGTTTGTACAGGTGGGAAAAGCCGAAGAAAGCCAGTGGAGGGGGGACTGGGTCAGCAGGAGGAGAAGCAGGCCATAGTGAGGCTTCCAAGCAGGGAGGAAGGGCCAGACACCAGGAGAAGCTGGGGGCAGTCAGCCTGGCTTCCAGATCTGAGGATGAGACAATTCTGGATGTACCAACTGACATCTCATTTTCTGTGATAGATTTCAAGAGAGGTGGAAGCTTGGAGAACAGGAGAGTGGGAAGGTTGGAGCTGCAGTCATTCGGGGGGAGCAAGCTTATGAGAAACCAGGATGGCCACCCATGACTGAAGGCCTGTTGGGGTCAGCAGCGCCATGAATGTGGCATGGGACCAACTGCCACCAAGTACCAGCTCTCAGCGACCAGCGGCAGACTCAGAGAAGACAGGAAGGCACCGTGGAAGACAGAGCCAAGAGGGTTGAGATGTTGGCAGGAGAATGGTGGAAATGAGGATTCTAAGCTGGATGTGGGGGCAGTGAAGAGGGAAAGTGTTGACGGAAAGGTGAGGGCAGGAGCTCATGGAGTAGAAGTGTGAGAGCTGGCTAGGAGAGGAGGTGGGGAGCAGACGGAGAGGGGTGAATGGCTCATGGCGTGATTTCGGAGGTGATACGCTTTGGCTTCTGACAAGGTGTAGGGTGGATGTGGGAGTAAGTAAAGGAGGTCAAATGGAGAGAAGGTCAAAAGCTGACCAACTGGGCACTGAGAGGGCCATTAGCCCGGACTTCCAGATGCCCACGATTTCAGCAGGGCCCAGGGCTTGAGAAGGCAATGGCTGCAGAGGGGTGGGGTGCAGGGAGGTGCGGCTGGAGGGCTTGTGTCTCAGTGGAAACAGGGTCATCAAGGAGGCAGAGGAGGGCTGCTCAGGGAGCCAGTGTGGTCAGAGCGAGACAGTGACAAGCCCACTGGGCCTCCCAAGGCCATTCCCCCGCCCACCCCTCCGGGCTGTAGGGACAGAGCTGAGCTTGGACAGGACGAGACACAGCGACTACTCAGAGTACTCAGAGAGTTTAGTAACTGCAGGACAAGGTTACAGAGGGACCATGGAGGGGTCAGGAGGAAGGGGTCAGGGGAGAGAAGGCATTTCAGGCGGAGACAACAAAGAGTATAAAAAACAGTGGGGCTTTTATCTCAGGGAGGGGAGGGTGTCAGAAGAAAGAGGAATAAATGTGTCATCCAGAACATGGCCTCTCGGTCAGCCTCCTGATCCATGTCTTCCCCTCCCAGCTTCCAAAGACGGGAACTTCCCTCTGCCTATAGCTTTCACTGGCTCCCTACTGTCCAGTCAAGTCAGGGCTCTCTCCTCACACCAGCATTCAGGGAGGGTCTCCACCATCCAGTCTGAAGCTACTCCTTGCCCAACCTCCATGCCTTTGTTCTGTCTGCAACGCTCACTTAGAATGCACCCCCACTTAGAATGGTCCCTCCCCATCCCAACCCCCCCCCCCCCCCAACTCCCACCAGTCCTTCCTTCTCTGCCAACACCTAGAATCCTTGCCTGATTCTCCTAGCCAGAACTCTGTACCTGGGTCAAGGCCCAGTATTTTACTGTACTGCACACCCAGTTGAATCTCAGGCTGCCCTCACCCCCCATAAATGACATCGGAACTGGGATCCCCGGACATCACCAGGAGAACCAGCGGGAAATCCCACCCCCCACCAGAATGGCCCACTGCAAGGGCCTCTGCCTCTGTGGACGCCTCCCAAGCTCCCCACCTGTGAGCAGCATGAGCCAGGGCAGCAGGAGGAGGGCGGCGGTGTGGAGGGGCGCGTGGGCTCGCAGGAGGGCTGACAGAGCAGGGCCCAGCAGCACAGAGACATGCAGCAGGACGCCCGCAGCATGAAGCAGCAGGCACAGGAAGGGCCGGTAGTTGCGGAACCCCACACAGCGGCCCAGAAGGCGGCAGTGGTGATCCCGGCGAAGGATGCAGACGCGGCAGGAGGAGCAATGCCCACTGCGGGGCGGCACCTGGCTTTGGCACTGGTAGCAGTAACTGCAGGGAAGGAACCACAGCGTCAGGTGTGCCAACAGCTCTGAGTGCCCCCTACCATGCCCGGTCGGCCTCTGAGCCCATCCCGGGGAAGCAGGCACAGCCACTGCCCTCAGTAAGCCTCAGCTCCATCATACATAAACGCAGGCCGAACACCCCTGCCTGGGCCCTTCCAGTTCTAGCACTGCGGGTCCGAGGGCTCTTGCAGCTCAGACATCCCAGTCCTAAGGCCTTTCTCTGGCCTCTAACATCCAGGGGCAAACTTCTCACTTCCTCCGCGGTCACCACATTGGTCCCAATCACCATGCACTCTCCCCAGGATTACTGCTTGAGATTCTTAATGACTCTCCCTGATTGATTCCAGCTTTGGTTCCTCCTGGTTATGGTCTCACCCCAGCAGCCAGGCTGATCCTTAAAAATCTAAGTCAAGGGGCGCCTGGGTGGCTCAGTCGGTTGAGCGACTGCCTTTGGCTCGGGTCATGATCCTGGAGTCCCAGGATTGAGTCCCATGTCCGCCTCCCTGCTCAGCGGGAAGCCTGCCTCTCCCTCTGACCCTCCCCCCTTCTCATGCCCTCTCTCTCTCAAATAAATAAAATCTTTAAAAAAAAAAATCTAAGTCAAAACCCTACAATGGCTGTCCATCTCACTGCCAGTGAAAAGCTAAACCTTCAGGGCGCCTGGGTGGCTCAGTTGGTTGGGCGTCTGCCTTCGGCTCAGGTCATGATCCTGGAGTCCCGGGATCGAGTCCCGCATCGGGCTCCCTGCTGGGCAGGGAGTCTGCTTCTCCCTCTGACCCTCCTCCCTCTCACGCTATCTGTCTCTCATTCTCTCTGTCTCAAATAAATAAATAAAATCTTTAAAAAAAAAAAAAAAGCTAAACCTTCAATGTCCCACAAGGTCTTTCTATCTCTACCCTCCCTCCCCTCCCTCTCTCACTCCACACCAGCCACACTGGCCTTCTTGCTGTTCCTGAACATGCAAGGCACATAACTGCCTCAGTCTTTGCACTGTCGTCCCCTCTACCTGGAACACTCTCCCCCAGATTCCCACATGGCTAACTCCCCCACATCCTTAAATTAAAGTCTTTGCTCAAATGCCTACCTTGACTACCCTATTTAAAACTGCAACCTGCACACCCTTTACCCTGCTCTACTTTTTGTTTCCATACCACCATCTTCTAACACTCTATATAATTTCCTTATTTATTATGCCTGTAGCTTATCATCTGCCTCCTCCCCCACTGAAATCAGCTCCAGGAGGTCAGGAATCTATTTTATTGAACCTTCAGTGGCCGGAACAGTACCGTGCACATAGTAGGTGCTCATTAAATATTTGTAAGTGAATGAATGATATTTCTTCTGGATCTACCATCCCAGGCTGTAAAAGAGTGTTCTGGCTCTAACAAGCGGATCCTATTGTAATCTGGTTCTAATATCTTCTGGTTCTAGGGCACCTCCCCCTGTCCAAGGCTCCTGCTTTCCCCCCCACCCCCGCGCCAGCCCCCAGATCCCGCGCCCCACTCACGCCCAGCCCTGGCCCAGACCGCGGCCGGCCAGCATCACGCCCCGGATGCTGGGGTCCGAGCGCAGGAAGAGCCCCACGTTGCCCAGCAGGTTGAGCAGCTGGAAGGCGGCCAGCACTAGGTGCAAGGCCCGAGCCAGGGGTCCCAGCGGGGGCGGCCCGGGACCCAGAACCAGCACATAGGCCAGCTCCAGGCCCACAGCCGCGGCCCACAGCGCAGTGAGCACGAGAGGCAGCCGCGCGGGCGTCCCCTCCGCGCTCCCCACCGCCCAGAGCTGCCCCATGGCCTGGACCCACCGGCTGTCGGATCCCGAGTACCCCTCCGCTTCCGTATTGGGGCGGGGATAGTGGCAGACGGATGCCTGCTACGACCAATAGAAGCTCCGAAGGGAGTTTCGAGTCCCCGGGAGCTGCCGGCAGATGCAGGCATGTGATTGGACGGCCGCATGAGCCACGGAGAAGCTTGGAATCCCGTTGGCGCTAGAGCCGGGTAGGGCAGTACGTTATAGCCACGCCCAGCCTCGGAGCCCCGCCCCCCGCAGAAGCCCCGCCCTCTGGTCTCGCTGGCGGGTTTGGAGGATTGAGTTGCAGTCTTCGGTGGCGTCGGGGTTTCCCGGCTCAGCACATTCCCCCTCAGCCCCCAGCCGCCCCGATATTAATAGCCCTGCATCGCCTCATCCAGCTGGCCTGGAACCCCTCCCCATGCTCGAGTGTCTCCATCACCCCAGAAAACATTCAAACAGGTCGGCGCCTCGGTGTGTCTGACTGTGAAATGGGGATAGGGCTCTCTGTTTCCCACCTGCGCGGCACCAGGAGAGGGTCAGGAGGAGGCCTAAGGGACAGCTTCTAGAGCGGTCTACAGTCTACTATTATCGTTATCTCCGTTGCACACGTGAGGAAACAGAGAGGGCCATGGCTTTCTCACGGTCACACAGCGCCCAAGAGGCGGAGCCAGAACGGGAACCCCGAATCTCCGCCTTGGGATCCACCCCAGCGCCCCCAAATCCTGCAGTCCTCTGGTCCCAGGGCAACCTCTTGCCTGGTCCCGACCCGAGCGCCCTCGCCCCCATCCGGCCCCACCCTCCTCCCCCATATTTAGTGCGAATTCGATCCGGGGCTGGGCCGGGCGCTACTTAACGCGGCCCCGGTGTTCCGGAGAGCGCCGAGCGGAGCGGAGCCAGGAGCCCGAGCAAGATGATGATGATGATGCAGCCCGAGGGTCTGGGGGTCGGGGAGGGGCCCTTCGTGGGCGGCAGCGGGGGCGGCGAGTACATGGAACAGGAGGAGGACTGGGACCGCGACCTACTGCTCGACCCGGCCTGGGAGAAGCAGCAGCGGAAAGTGAGTGCTCACCCATTTCCAGATGGCAAAACTGAGGCCTGAGAAGCCGGGCGATTTGTCCTTGGCAACTCAGCAAGTCGGGGGCAGAGTCCGTCTAGACCCAGAGTGCCACTCCCTAGCCCGAGCTCGGCCCATCAGACCTCTGCTGTCTCCCAGAGCTGGAAGAGAGGGCTGGGAGCCCTCATGAGGGGTTTAGGATAACAAGGAGAGTTTCTGGGGTCCCACCCCCCCGGGAGTTCATTACTCTGGGCCCACTGTCCCACTTCTGCTGGCAAAAAGGGGTTAGGTGAAGCCCAGGAGATCCAAGTTTGGGGGGTGTCGGGAAAATAATCTTTCTCCCCAGGCCCCTGACTCTCTAGTTAAATATCTTAGACCCCACCCTGAGGACTTGCAGCCGGCACCTAGTGGACTTGGGAGTGTGGGGGAGGAGAGAACCATCCCAGACCCCTCCCCACTCTCTCCTCTCTATTCTCTCCACCCTGGGGTTCATTGCCACTCCATCCCAATTGTCAAATGAGGAAACTGAGGCCCAGAAAGGGGCAGAGATAGGACCCAAATCATATACTGTCAGAAAACAGGACCCCCCCCCAAACCTGAGGGTCTTTGCCCCTTGCTTGCCCCACCCCCACTCCTTCCCAAGATACCCCCCCAACCCAGGGGCCCTAAGTCTGCTGAAAAGGCCACAAGGTCAAGGAGGAGGGGAGCCTGGGTCCCCTTACACAGTAACCTGACTCTCCGGCCAGATGGACACTTTGTGCTGAGGCAGCAGCTTGGGGAAGCTGGAGTGGGGCACATGGGCAGCTGCTGCCCAGGCCCAGCCTTGTAGGGCACTGGGGCCCCCTCCCTGATCTATTTTCACTCCCAGACTTTCCCAAGTGGAGGGGGCAGGACACCTGGGTTCCCAAAAGAGAAAATGATCCGGGCTGGAGTGAGGAGACTTTGGGGAGTGGCAGGCCAGGGGGAGGGAGGACGCCGTGAAGTCACTGGACCCTGCTGAGCATTTGCCAACAGTGTGTGTCTCCAGGAAAGGGCAGGGAACAGGAGTGCTCAGTGGAATTTGCAGGATCTGAGAATCCTAGGATTTAGAATCAGAGCACTTCTACTGGGTTAGATGACAGGAGATGACCCCAGAGTCCGGGAGGCTCAGCTGACTAGGCTGGAGTGCCCCGGGTGACATGCTTCCCCTCTGGTTCCTCCTGCACCTGTCTCCAAGCAGGGCTGCGGTCCTTGGGTCTGGCAGTCTCCCAGTGATGTCATCCCTGCCCCTGGCTCCAGCTGCCATCTGCTTGGCACCCACCAGGTTTCCCTCAGATCCAGGTCCACATGCCCTTCATGAGACACACACTAGTCTGTAACTTGCCTGCATCATTTAACAAAATATCAGGAATACCCTTCCAACCCAACCTACAGCCACCCACTTCATCCATTCATTCAACGGCTGCACAACCGTAGATGCTCTGTAAATTAATCAGCATCCCTGGAAGTTGGCCATTCCGGAGTTTCTTTCTCCTCCAGCCTGAGCATCTCTACTCAGCTTAGCCCCGCCCTACACCTGCCCTTCCCCCTGGTGTCTCCCTCCAGCTCCTGCCTGATGCCTGAGTCCTCTTCATTCAACCTCATCCCAAAACATTCATTCAGTATTTCTTAGGGAGCTCCTACTCAGGGCCAGGCACTGTGTTAGGTGTCAGGACTTCAGCAGGAAACAAAATAAGTCCTCTGCCTTAGGAAGCTTATACTTCAGCAAGGAAGAGTGTTTCTATCCCATCGCTCTGACCCTTCCTGACACCCTTCCTCCCTGCCTCTCCTCCCTACCCCCTCACCCCATCCCAGTCGCCATCTTCTCACTTCTCCCCCCTGCTCTGCCAAGCCATTTGCCTCCACTCTGCCACCAGAAAGAGATTTCTAAAACACGGTTCTGCCCACCTCCCTCTGCCCAAAATCTTCCCTGATGCCCTGTTGCCCTCAGGATCAAGTTGAAACTCCCTGGCTTAGCACCCAAGATCGTGCATGACCTGGCCCCTGCCGCCCCTCCGGCCTGCCTCTCACCACTTATACCCCAACACCCCCAGCTTCATTCCAGTGGCACCCAGATAACTGTAACCCCACAGACCTAGCAGCTGTTTCTCACTGCTGAGCATTTGCCTGTGTGGCTGCAAAATGCCCTTGCCTGCCCTTCTCTGTCCGAATAACTCCTGCTTTTCCGTTGCAGCTCAGATCAAATATTAGCTTTCCCCAAGAGGTCCCCCACCTGATCTGAATCCCTCTTCTCCCTGACACTAGTCTCTCCCAGCACTTCTCAGACCAACACAACCCTTTGATTGACTGTGAGCTCCTATAGGGCAGGGACTACATCTTATTAACTCGTGTTTGTCAAATGGAAGGATGCCCTTTCCTCCACCATGGAAGCCCCACCCAGTCCCGCCTTTCCCTCTGCTTTATCTAGACCTAGAGCATCTCAGACTCCAGGGCTGGAGGGAGCTACGGAGAATCCAACTACCTTCTCCTGTGCTTGGGGCCCCATCGAGTAGTGTTCAGCACTCGCTTATACACCTCCAGTGATAGGAAGCTCACTCCCTTTTCCTCAGCAATGACAGTCCCTCACATATTTAAAGCATCATCTTTCATGTCCAGCTCCTAGGGCAGCTGAAAAGCTGGTCTCAGGAAGGGAAGCTGGGTGAGGGAAAGAATTCCAAATAACTTCCACGGTCATCTCCCAGGATTAATTGCTTTGTGGTGTGGGGAATGCTCTGAATTCTAGAATCCTACCAGATTGGAGGAAGAGGGACCTTGGGACATCATGAAGTCTGGCCAGTTAATTATGCAAATGGGGAGACTGAGCCCAAGAAAGGGCAAAGGGCATACTCCAGGTCACAGTGAGTGAGCATCTCAGCTGGGCTTGGAGCGCAAGTATAGACTCTCCCAAGGACCCTAGAGATGATGGCAGAACGCAGGGCTTGAGGGCTTTGTAGGTTGGTGGAAATGTATTATCAGGCTTCAGGTCACCCCCACCCCCAACAGAGACAGAGCTGCATAGCAGCCCTCCCGTCCCAGATGGAGGCTGAGGCGGAGGCTGACTCTAGGGAGAGGGGAAGGCAGTCACCTCCAGGAACTGGGTCAGGCTGGTCCTTGTGCCCAGCTGGTCCTCCATGACTTGCAAAGCTCTTGTACCCTCGCGTTCTACTTGGAGGCCCATTCACAACAGCCCTGGGCGGTCAGTGGGGCTGAGAGGACAGTAATACAGGTGCACAATCCTTCAGGCAAAACCCTCAGAACTGGGTAGGCGTTGGTCCAGAATTTTGCAGGCCTTAGAAGGGCAGTTATCACCCTGCATTGGCCCTTGTGTGTCAGAGGGTCCCCACACTTTGGAGCATATGCTTTACAATTTTCTAAAACCCCCTCCAGTGCTTGAGACGGGCCAAAGCTGGCATACCCCAAGTCTAAACTGGGACTGTGCGGGCCCTAGAGCCCATGTGTCCTTTTCCAGGAGAACGAAAGCTCAGGGAGAAAAGGGACAGCAAGTCAGTGGCTGAGCCAGGACTTGACTCTGGGGCGGGGGCTCTGAGACCTACCCCGATGTCCCCCAGACCCAGGGCTAGGGTCTCAGTGCTGTCTCTGCCCCCAGACCTTCACTGCCTGGTGCAACTCACACCTGCGCAAGGCTGGCACCCAGATTGAAAACATGGAGGAGGATTTCCGCAATGGCCTCAAGCTCATGTTGCTCTTGGAGGTCATTTCAGGTGAGGAGTGCAAATCAAGGCATGGGGACCCCAGGACCTAGGGGAATCCAGGGAGCTGGGGAAACACGAGAGAACCTGGAGGGGATGTGGTGGGGGAGGGGAAAGTTTGAGGACAAGGTCTTCAGCTTCTTCTTGTGACCTTTGACCCCTGGCCCCTCCTTTTACACCCAGGAGAGAGGCTGCCCAGGCCAGACAAAGGCAAGATGCGCTTCCACAAAATCGCCAATGTCAACAAGGCCCTGGACTTCATTGCCAGCAAGGGGGTTAAGCTGGTGTCCATCGGTGCTGAAGGTGAGGGGGTGGCAGGGGGAGGCCCTGGGGCTGGGGGAGGGCCGTCCTGACGTCAGCAAGCCACTTCTGGGAGCCTGTCTTCTCAACTGTGGGGTTAACTGTCCATGCCTCATAGGAGGGACTGTTAAGGGGCAAATGTGCCCTAAGTGCTGGCTCAGGACCCGGGAGTAGCAGGTGTTCCATGATTGAACAATGACTAAGTACGAGCTCTGGCATGGGGGCCAAGGGCCAAGGAATGGAGCAGGGGAGGGAGGCAGCTGGGGCAGCACGGGCCTTGAATGCCAGATGGAACCTGTCCCCTTTCCTCACCCTACAGAGATTGTCGACGGGAACCTGAAGATGACGCTGGGCATGATCTGGACCATCATCCTCCGCTTCGCCATCCAGGACATCTCTGTGGAGGGTGAGTGGCGGGGAAGCTGGTCGGGGGGAGAGGGCTGGCCCAGACCCCTCCCCAGCCGACACTTCCCCACATCCCCACCCAGAAACCTCCGCCAAGGAAGGCTTGCTTCTGTGGTGCCAGCGGAAAACAGCACCATACCGCAACGTCAACGTGCAGAACTTCCACACCAGGTCTGTCCGCAGCCGGCATGTGCGCGTGCACGTGCGCGCGCGCCTCCGCTGGGGTCTCCCTGCCGCGCGCCCCGCGAAAGGGCCCGGCACAGCCAGGCTCCTGGAACGGTGGCGGAGAGTAGGAGGACTCAGCCCGCGTGGAACTGAATCCGGGAGGGGGAGGGAGGATCCCTGAGCGCGCGCCCGCGCATTGGAGACATCCCTGGAAGGGCATTCCAGCCAGAGAGAACTTTGTGAGCGAAAACCTGGCTGCCAAAAACATCCAGATACTGGTGTGGCCCAAGCACAGGGTATGGGAAGGAATCATGATGCGCTTGGAGGAGACGGTCTAGATCTGGTAATGAAGGGCCTCCGATGCCAAGCCAAGGAGTTTAGACGACTGCATTTTACTGATGAGGCTGTCCTGATGGGGATGCTCCTGGAGTGAGGGTGGGACACAGCCTCAGCTTGAATCCAGGCCTGACTGCCCTTCTCCCGGTCCAGCTGGAAGGATGGCCTGGCCCTCTGTGCTCTCATCCACCGACACCGCCCTGACCTCATCGACTATGCCAAACTGCGCAAGGTAGGCCTCTGCTGCCCCCAACCCCGACTCCCCAACCTCTGCCCGCGGCCGACATTTCACCTCTCGCTGCTCCCTCCCACCTAAGGATGACCCCATTGGCAACCTAAACACTGCCTTCGAGGTGTCAGAGAAATACTTGGACATCCCTAGGATGCTGGATGCAGAAGGTGAGAGGAAGCGAGGACTCCACTTACTGACCAGAGGCATGGTACAGCCTTCACCTCTTTGCCCCTGCTCTTCCCTCCTCCTGGAATGCTCTCCCCCTCCACCTACCCTCTAGTAAAAATCCTTCCTGTCCCAGGCCCCCCCTCCAGGAGCCCTCTATCCTACTCCCCTGCCCCTGTCCAACCAGTGGAAGCAGCGTCTCCTGCCTTTTCCCTTATGGCACCACCCTCTGCCTCATATCTCAGTTATTTGGGTCACCTGGGAGCATGGGAGCTCCTTAGGGGCAGGTCCTGCCTCTTGTCCTTCTGCCCAAGCAAGGCTTTAGTCAACTGAGGCAGCAAACGTTTTCTGAGCACCTACTGTGTCCGGTGCCCTAGATGTGTGGGCATCAATGGATGAGAACTTGGGGAAAAGACAGACAGATGGACCCACAGAGTGATGGGATGGTTAGAGACACCAGGCAGTGTGGGCTGGTGCTTCTCAGGGGCTGCAGCGTCTGCTCACTCACCCGCTCCCTCGCGCTTTTCTCACCCCATAGAGAACATGTTCCTGGGCCCTGGGGTGATCAGAGAGGGCTTCAGGGAAGAGGCAGACGCTGGGTTTGGGGTAGCTGGCATCTCTGGCTGTGACTAGATGTCTCCACCCCTCCCATCTCGAGGGAGCTCTCTGTCTGGTTAGGGGCGTGAGCCCATTCTCCAAGCCTGGCTTTGGCCAATAAATACCTCACTGCTGTCCCCTAGACATCGTGAACACCCCAAAGCCTGATGAGAAGGCCATCATGACCTACGTTTCCTGCTTCTACCATGCCTTCGCCGGGGCTGAGCAGGTAAGGCCCCCCCCCCCCCCCCCCCCCCGTTCCCTGCTGCTGCTGCTGCCTGGGCTGGGCGTGTGGACCGAGGGGCCCAACCGTGGTAGCATCCCAACATTTGGAGGTGCTGGGTCCCACATGGGTGGGAGTGCCACTGTCCCATCTGCCTATACTCAGTCTCTGGGGAACTTAGGAGCAGAGGCTTCTGGCCTGGAAGCTCCCTCCTCATCTAAAAAGATGTGCTGCCCTATTTGCATGGACCCAGGTTTTAAGGGCTTTACAGAGGAAGGCTGGGTTGGGGTGTCTGCAGCGGCTTGTTCTAGTGCCCATTTTTTCCAACTCCCACAACAGGCAGAGACGGCCGCCAATAGGATCTGCAAGGTGCTGGCCGTGAACCAGGAGAATGAGAAGCTGATGCAGGAGTACGAGAAGCTTGCCAGTGAGGTGAGTCTGAGGCCAAAGAAGTCCCTCCCCTTCCTGTACCTGTGCTCTCCCAACCCTGGCCAGCCCAGGCCTGGGCCTGTGGAGCCTCCCTCACCTCAGAGTGGCCTTGGCCTGCTCCTGCCTCCTCCTGCAATCTTCACATCTCCTGCCCCTTCTGCCTATCCAAGCTCCTGGTCATTCATGGATTCACTCATTCATTCATTCCTGAACTCATTCATTCATGCGCTCCCTCGTCCCTTTATCTGTTCACCCATATTTAGGCAATCTCCTGGCCCTTTGCTCTGTGCCAGCCTATATTGCTTCCTGACCAGGCTCAGACATTGACCATCTGACTCCTTCCCTGATTAGTGGGGACCCCCCATCCTGCTTGAGGCCTGGCCTTCTGGCCACAGCCTGGGTGCGGGTGGCGAGGGGTGGGCGGGGTGAGCAGGCCAGCTCAGAACTCTCTGCGCTGCACCTGCCTGGCCTTGGCAGCTGCTGGAATGGATCCGCCGCACCATACCATGGCTGGAGAACCGTGTGGGCGAGCCCAGCGTGAGTGCCATGCAGCGCAAGCTGGAGGACTTTCGGGACTACCGGCGCCTGCACAAGCCGCCCCGAGTGCAGGAGAAGTGCCAGCTGGAGATCAATTTCAATACGCTGCAGACCAAGCTGCGGCTGAGCCACCGGCCCGCCTTCATGCCCTCTGAGGGCAAGCTCGTCTCGGTGAGCCAGGCCAGGGAGGGGGTGACCCCCCCCGCCCACATCCTCCGGGTGACATGGGGCTCTGTGTCCCCACCTGTACAATGGGCGAACCATGATGGAAGGTGCCTCTGCCGGCCCCACAGGACATCGCCAACGCATGGCGTGGGCTGGAGCAAGTGGAGAAGGGCTATGAGGACTGGCTGCTCTCGGAGATCCGGCGCCTGCAGAGGCTCCAGCACCTGGCGGAGAAATTCCAACAGAAGGCCTCCTTGCACGAAGCTTGGACCCGGGGTAGGTACACCTCATGGGGCTTGAGTCTGTCCTGGGGTGGGTGGAGACTGGTATGATGGTGGTGGGGGTCCTGGCAAAATGCACAGGTCAGGAGTAGGTGTTCTGCTGGGAAGATGGGGACCTGTTTTCTAGAACCACCCTGACTTGCTATGCAGCCGTCACTGCTCCTCTCTGGGCCCCAGTTTCTTCATCTGTAAACTCCGGCCCCTGTCTCCTGGCTCTGGCCTTCTGTAGGTCAGCTCTGATTAATTGGTCATGTAGCATTTTATTTGTACCTGTGGCAGGTGAGTCCCCAACCTTAACAGCACTCATGTTGGACTCAGAGCATATTGATGGCAGAAAACTGCATGAGTCAGATATATCACTCTGTATGAAAACATTCATTCTGTATTCTATCAGGGATTTTAATCCTACAAATAAATGAGCCCTGCCTAAAAATAATGAACAAACGTTAATAATGGATTATGGGCATGAAGGATAACAATGGTTTGATAGAACAAGAATTCCTTAAATATACAGCTATTTATGGGACTCTGAGGAGGTTTCTGGATCTTTAAGCCTGTTAGCGTCTCTGCAAAATGCAGAGGCATTCAGTAAATAGTAGGGGCTGCGATTATTATTATGGTTCTATTTGTGTAATGTAATTCATTCTCAAAGCACTTTTACATTCATCATTCATTCATCCAACAAATATTCCTAGAAGGTCTCCCAAGTGCCAGGCACTGTGCCAGGCTCTGGGGAAACTGGTGAGCTAAGGAAACCAGGTCGGGGGCTCACTGGGCTCAGAGTCATTGGGAGGTAGTTTGCGATCCAGTAAGACCCAAACTGTACCAGGGCCACCCTGAGACGTGCAGGATCAGGGACGCTGAAGCCATTTACAGGCCATGCCCAGAACAGGAGTTTCACTTATCAGTCTGGCATCGCAGAACAGACCCTGAGGATAGGCTGAGCAGGTGTAATCACCTGCATTTCACAGATGAGGGAGGACTCCGCAAGGTCACCCAGCTCAGCTCGAACCCCAGCTCCCGCCGCGGCCGCCGGTGGGTGACCTGAGCCGGGCCTCTCTCCGAGTAGGGAAGGAGGATATGCTGAGCCAGCACGACTACCAGTCGGCCTCCCTGCAGGAGGTGCGGACGTTGCTGCGGCGCCACGAAGCCTTTGAGAGCGACCTGGCGGCGCACCAGGACCGCGTGGAGCACATCGCCGCGCTGGCCCAGGAGCTCAAGTAGGCGTGGCCCGCGGCTGGTCCCGCCCCCCGGGGGACAACTACCCTACCTGGCTTCTCCCCTCGCCCGCCCTGCTCCCCACTGCCCTCCGCAAACTTCCCCCTCCACAGTTCTCCCTCCACATCTTTCCCCCTCACCACTTGCTCCGTCCCTCCTCCAGTAACCCTGTCCCCATCGCGGGGTCCACACTCTCCCCTACCCATGTTCGGGCTGCCCCACCCCCGTGGCCTACCCCTAACCTGGCCACCCCCTTCAGCTTCAGGCCCTGGCCTGCTAGCTCAAAATCTCCCCATCAGCCTTGGCTTCCCCACCTCCTCCTGTAAACCCGCCCCTTCTCGCACAATCCCACTCCCCCTCCCTATCGAAGCTCCCCAGAGGACTGGAGCTGAGGACCCGCAGGCTCCCCCTACCCAAGGAATGTACTGGAACCCCCACCTCCACCCCCCAGGAATGCCTTGCTTCACCCACACCTGCCCTGGCTGCCTTGCGCCTTCACCATCTGGGGCACAGCTTCCAGTCCCAGGAGGGCAGACAAGAGGAAATCTAGGCTGTGGTCTGACCCCCTTGTCGTCCCCTTCCTCGCCCCCAGTGAGCTGGACTACCATGAGGCAGCCTCAGTGAATAGCCGCTGCCAGGCCATCTGCGACCAGTGGGACAACCTGGGCACACTGACCCAGAAGAGGAGGGACGCGCTGGAGGTGGGTTTGGGGGCCAGGGAGCTGGGGGCTGGAGACCAGAGGCTGGTGAGGGGCCCGTTGGGCAGGCTGCTGACTCGCCATCCCCGTGGCCCCTAGCGGATGGAGAAGCTCCTGGAGACCATCGACCAGCTGCAGCTGGAGTTTGCCCGGCGGGCAGCACCCTTCAACAACTGGCTGGATGGGGCCGTGGAGGACCTGCAAGACGTGTGGCTGGTGCACTCGGTGGAGGAGACCCAGGTGGATGTCGGGGTTCCAAGTGGGGAGGGGAGCTGGGGGGGGGGGACAGGGAAGCGGGCCTAGAACCCCATCAGCCCTTTCTTTGGGTTCCTGGGGAATGGGGTTGGGAAACCGCAGTTCCCAAATGCTGGGCTGGCAGACAGGAGGCCTGCAGCAGACCCACCGGGTGGCCTGCAGCACACTGTTGCCCTTGCCGTTGCCCGTGGGAAGTGGAGCAGCCCATGTGCTGCTCATGGGTCCTGCCTGTCGCTCCCAGAGCCTGCTGACTGCACATGAGCAATTCAAGGCTACATTGCCAGAGGCTGACCGAGAGCGAGGAGCCATCCTGGGTATCCAGGGTGAGATCCAGAAGATCTGCCAAACATACGGACTGCGGCCCAGCTCCACCAATCCCTACATCAACCTCACACCACAGGACATCACCACCAAGTGGGACATGGTCAGTGGTGCCTGTGACCTCTCCTTGCTTCTCACCCACTCCTGTGCTTTCTAACCACCCCGGAACCTCACGTGTCCCAAGCTATGGAGACTCCAGTCCACCTTCGGATCTGGGGTCTGTCACAGCCTTTGTGGGGCACTGGATGTGTCACCCTGCCTGTCATGGCCTCTGCTGCAAAATGGCCTTAACAGCAGCATTTTCCTGTCGGGCCCGATGTGAAGTGGAATTAAGCCTGGGGTGTGGACATCTTTATAAAACCACTACAGTAAGTTACCAGTCGTATCACTGGCCCCATTTTACAGACGAGGAAACAAGCCTAGAGAGGTCGTGTGACTTGCCCAAGAGCTTGTCCACGTAAGCCCAGACCTCTTGGCTCAGAGTAGCCGCAGCTCTGCTAGGGGTTGGAGCCCATGTCCCCTCAAAGCCATCTTCTGGCTCCCAGAGCTGCCCCAGGCATAAGCACCCTTCCTCCCAGGTCCGAAAGCTGGTGCCCAGCCGTGACCAGACACTGCAGGAAGAACTTGCCCGGCAGCAGCTCAACGAGAGGCTCCGGCGACAGTTTGCGGCTCAAGCCAATGCCATTGGGCCCTGGATCCAGGGGAAGGTGGAGGTACGGCTCGGATGGTGGGGCCCATCTGGGGGAGCGAGGCCAGGGCCGGGGCCACAGGGAGCTGGGAGCTCTCATCCTGCCTGGGCCCCCCGACAGGAGGTGGGCCGCCTAGCCACAGGGACGGCCGGCTCTCTGGAAGAACAGATGGCTGGGCTGCGGCAACAGGAGCAGAACATCATCAACTATAAGAGCAACATTGACCGGCTGGAGGGTGACCACCAGCTGCTGCAGGAGAGCCTGGTGTTCGACAACAAGCACACAGTCTACAGCATGGAGGTGAGAGGCACCTGCTTAGAAGGGGCGGGGAGGCGGCACTGGCTGGGGAAGCCCGGGGCAGCCGTGGCTGGACCCGGCACGTCTGCCCCAGGAGGGGCCCCGGTTCAGCTTGGCCAGGTCCCCCAATGCGCCCATGGGGACACTGAGATCAGATGAGGGAAAGTGACCCGTCCAGAGTCACATAGCAGTCTGAAGCCAGGCCAGGACTGGCCACAACTGGGTGATCAACACTTAATACACAGTAAGTCATCAAACGTCAAGGCAGGAAGGGCTGCTGGCAGACACTAACGCCCAACAGGGTGGAAGACCTGCCCAGGGTCACACATGGACTGGGAGTGAGGCTAGAACGAGGGGCCAGGCACCGGCCGCCCACTGACTTGGCTTGCCCCCCCGTTCTCCAGCACATCCGCGTAGGCTGGGAGCAGCTGCTCACCTCCATTGCCCGCACTATCAATGAGGTGGAGAACCAGGTACTGACCCGAGATGCCAAGGGCCTGAGCCAGGAGCAGCTCAACGAGTTCCGGGCATCCTTCAACCACTTTGACCGGGTCAGCAGGGGCCCAGCTCTGTGGGGTGGTGGACCTGGGGGCTGGTGGGGTTGGATGACCAAGTCTGATATCTACTCATGCGCCACAGAAGCGGAACGGGATGATGGAGCCTGACGACTTCCGGGCTTGCCTCATCTCCATGGGCTATGACCTGGTGAGTGCCCCCAACTGCATTGCAGGAGTCCCCATCAGTGCCTCTCCCCTACATCGTGATCACCTACTGTATCCCTCCCACCTTCACATGCATTTCATTTCCCCCTCATCACGCCCACTGGGGCTAGGCAGAATGACCCCATTTCACGTAGGGGCTATCAAAGGCTCAGAGAGGTAAATTAACTTGCTCAATGGGCGCCTGGGTGGCTCAGTTGGTTAAGCGACTGCCTTCGGCTCAGATCATGATCCTGGAGTCCCGGGATCGAGTCCCGCATCGGGCTCCCTGCTCGGCAGGGCGTCTGCTTCTCCCTCTGACCCTCCTCCCTCTCATGCTCTCTGTCTCTCATTCTCTCTCAAATAAATAAATAAATAAAATCTTTAAAAAAAAAAAAATTAACTTGCTCAAGAACACAGCTAGGATTGGGACTTGGTTGTATGTGACTTGAAAGCCTGAGCTTGCAACATTTTTACCCAGAGAAACTGCACTACAGAGAGTTCCAGAGAAAAAGATCAGGGTCAAAGGGCAATAGGGGGCATCGCCAGGGGCAGGATGCAGGCTTCAGCTTAATAGAAGGGACTCCCCGTAAAGCCAGAGCTAAGGCTGAGGCAGTCTATGGAGGAAAGAGAGCACTTTGTAACCCGGGTTGTCAAGCCAAAGCTGGACAGTCCCTAGGAGGGGACATGAGGAGCCTTCTGGCTTTAGCACCCACGATGGGCACGGTGCCCGGCCTCTATCCCTGCAGGGAGAGGTGGAGTTTGCTCGCATTATGACCATGGTGGACCCCAACGCAGCCGGCGTCGTGACCTTCCAGGCCTTCATCGATTTCATGACCCGAGAGACAGCTGAGACCGACACAGCTGAGCAAGTTGTGGCCTCCTTCAAGATCCTGGCAGGAGATAAGGTGAGTCCCAGGTGGTGGAGGGGGCTGGCGGGCTGGGACAGGGAACAGGATCTGTGGGTCCTCAACAACCTTTTCTCCCCCAGAACTACATCACTCCCGAAGAGCTGCGGCGGGAACTCCCCGCTGAGCAGGCCGAGTACTGCATCCATCGTATGACACCCTACAAGGGCTCCGGGGCTCCAGGTGGAGCCCTGGACTATGTGGCCTTCTCCAGTGCCCTCTACGGGGAGAGTGACCTCTGACCTCAATCCCTACGGTTCTCTACATGAGTCGGAGAGAGGGAGCTCCCTCTGGCTGATCCCATCCATCTCTTGGAGCAAGGGCCTCAGAGAATGGCCAGCCACGTCCTTCTGAATAAAGACCGATCCATGAGATTTTCTCCATCTCTTTTCAGTTCCTGAAGCAGAAGCTGGTTCCTCAGGCTCCTGGGCAGGACCAGCTGCCCAACCTCAACCCTCTAGGAGTCCCTACCCACCCCCCTTTGCCCTTAGGTACCGAGCACTCACACCACACTGGGGCCTAGGACACCTCTTTATTGCTGTTAGAAAAAGGAAGTTACAATAATTTCTCTAGATGTGGAAAGAAACACTGTCCCCAAATCCAGGGGGAACCAGAAAAGTTATAGCATCAGACAGAGGAAAGGCAGGGCAGGAAGCCAGAGCCTGCTGAGGACAAAGCTGGGTTTATGACCAGAATATCTTCTTCCAACCTGCTCCTTACCCAAGCCCAAGGTTCTTGCCCCAGCCAGCTTCAGCTGCCAGGACATCATCCTTTACCCCAAGAGCCTTCTAGCTACCACAAGTCAACAAAGGTGCCATTGGGGAACTTCAGGGTAGGGGTGGGGTGGAGAGGGGTAGGGGTGTTGCCCTAGCCCAGTGCCTTTTGCTCACCCTGAGGTACCCGGTGCCTGTCCCTCAGCCAGCTTGCCTCCTGGGAAGGGGCCTGGACACGCAGGTTAGGCTGAGGAAGCGGCTGCTCTGGTCAGCACCAGGTCCTGAGCTGGTGCTCCTCAGTTCACCACTGCCGAGCTGGCCATGGTGTTCACACCACAGGCCCCGGACCCACGATGCAAGTAGTAGTAACCCTAGCGGGAAGGCAGGTGGGCTGGTGAGTGCGCTAGGGCAAGGTGGGGCTGGAGAGCCGGGGCCAAGGAGACAAGACTCACCTCCTCGCCCCAGTCAGTGCCCCAGCTGTTCTTGATGGCCCAGAAGGGAATGCCAGAGCCTGGGGAGCAGTGCAGAGTGCAGAGGGTCAGGGGCCCCCAATTCTCCAGTCACGGCCCCCAGCCCTTTGCACTCTCCCACTATCTGCTGTGGCCTACTGCGAAAGGAGCAGAAAGGCAGACAGGCCCACCTGCCACCCTCCTGGAGACGTGGTGTGGCTCTGGGTGGGGGAGGGCACCCAGCGCCACACACACCCCACCCCACCCCCACCCCGCCTCTAGCAGGTCATTTATCTGTAACAGTTCAACCTTCCACTGCCTCAGCATTCCCATCCAGAGAGGGAACAGATGACTCCTGCCTGGCCCATGGACCGCAGCAGGGATAAGGACAGGGTTCCCAGGAATTCCCTCAATTTCCCTCTCCAGAGGTCCTGAGAGGTTGCGGTTCAACCTCTGCCCGTGATCTGAGGGGGATGGTCAGAAAGGGGGTCAGTGGAACTCACGGTTGCCGTAGCCCACGAGCAGCACAGCATGGTCGATGAGCCAAGGGCTGCAGAGGGGCCGCAGTGGGTGGGAGATCCCGTGGCGGTAGAACTGGGGGTGGGGAGAATAAAGAGTAGGGGGCCACCTCCAAGGAGAAGCGGGAAGGGAGCTGGCAAGGGACAGGCAGGGGCAGCCAAGCTGGGGCCTTACCTGCATGCCAAATGCATTGATGGCGACAGAGATGGGGCCCTTCTTGGCCAGCCAGGCCACCAGCTCTGAGAAAGGCGAGGAACAGCGTCAGGGACAGCCAGGCCCCAGCCCCACCTGGTCTGTCCCCACCCTCACCCTGGCCCTCACTCACTCTCCTCATTCCGGCTCAGCTCCACTGAGTCATTGATGTAGACCCTGGCCTTCTTTTCGGAGAAACTGCAGGTCTGCACGTGGCCGCGGTAGCTGTAGTCGTCCTCTGTCTCCAGCCCTCCTGGGGAATGGTGGGGGTGGGATGGGGTGGGGAGAGAAAATATGGACCCCCGTGTACCATACACTCGTCTTCTCCTGGCCAGGGGCTACACCCAGCCCCTTCTGTGAGGTCTTAAGGTCCTTGCCCGCCCCAGACCAAGGCCGTGCCCTCTGAACAACAGCCTCCCTCTAGAGATGACAAAACAGAGACTAAGGGGGCTGAGGGAAGAATCAGTGAGAAATATGGCGGGGATGGGACTCGATGCCCAACTTCTGATCCTTACTCATCCCGGCACTCCTGGGGCTCTTCATCTTGGCTTGCTTGTTCTGCTCAGACAAGTCTGCTCCCAGTGTGGCCCAGACCCACCAGGTTCCCAGTCTCTGTACAGCCACCCCAGTCCCTCAGCCTTTCATCCCATGGCCGCTGAGGCCCACCACCGAATTGAATTGCCAGTTTAAGTCACTACCTCCTCTCAAGGGTGAGGTGTGTTGCTACCTGCCTCAGTGGTGTTACAGAAATATGGACCTCCAAGCAGCAAAAACACCAAGACCCCTGCTATGCATCAAGGACTTTATGTATTACCTCCTCACTTGATACTCAGAGCAATTCTATGAAGTGGGCAAGATGAGCCCCATTTCTCAAATGAAGTCAAAGAGCTGACGTGCTCAAGGTCTTCGTTAAGGGTCAGCATTAAGACCTGAACCCAGTTCATGCTAAGTCCCACTGCCCCTCCCGATCCCATGAATGCATACCCAGAGTCTTTATGGCTGAGTAGGCATTGGAGGGCAAGCCACCCAGGCAGGCCTTGTCCAACTTGTCACAGTCCAAGAGCTCTAGGAGACAGAAGGCTGGTCCTGAGGAGCCCTCTGGAGGGGCTGGGCAGGGGGTCAAGGGTGTAGAGTGGGATGCTCACCCTGCTCAGAGAGTGAGAGCAGGGCCCCCCGTTTCAGGAACCACTGGCCCTCCACATTGCCGGTGACTGAGAAAGCCCAGCAGGAGCCACACATGCCCTGCAAGAGAGGGGCAGAGACGGGCTGGGTCCCCTCTCAACCTCAGTGCAGTCCTCATGTCCCGCCATTGCCTCTTAGGGGTCCAACCTGGTCCTTGACTTTGGTGACAGCCCCCTTTCTCCTCCAGTCCCACTCGGGTGGGGCAGAGCTGCTAACGGACTTGTCTAGGCGCATCTTCTTGCCGCGGTTCTCTCTTAGGAGGGGATTCAGGTAGACGGTACGGAACTCCTCCTCTGTGGGCAAAGGTGGGCAGGGGATGGGGGCGGGGGAGAGTATAAGGCAGCCCTGATCAGGGGCCTTGGGAGCAGACCCTGACTCTTCCAGGCTCCATGAGGGCTCTGGCCACCACTTCTACCTGTGAGGTCACTGAACTTGGTGATCCCATACTGAGCTGTGCCACGGTCCAGTGCCTGGATCTTCTGCGCTCGAATCATGTTGTTGGAAAAGACAGACATGCGCCACTGGGTTTCTGAGAACCAAGGAGCAGGAGAGGAAAGGCTTGGACCCCAGGCAGATGATAAAAGGAAAGGCACTTGGGTTTCCCTGGGGAGTAGGTGGGCTCTGGATCACGCCTGAAGCTCTTTTCAAAGACAGAACTCTGGGGAGGGCTGGAGGTGAGGAGAGGTCCAGACCTGCAAGTGATGAGGGGGAGGTGGGAACAACTTTTGGGGCCACACTGAATTGATGGTATCCCAGGAGTGAAGGCATAACCAAAATGGGCTCCAAAGGGCATCCTCAGACAGGGGGTCATGGGAAAAAGACTCATGCTGGGGAGGTAGGGGCACCAGCAGAGAAAATCTGGCCTTTACCCCTTCCCATTCTATCCAGAATGATGAAGACCCATGCTTTCTGACAAGAAAAACAGATGGGAAAAGGGGCCAGGTACCTGAGGTAGTGGTCTAGTCCTGTGAGGCTAGGCAAGAACTTGGGGATTTAAGGGGTCCCTGAGTGGATGCTCTGCCTCGTGTGTCCTTCCCCCTCCCCAACACCAAGGTACCAAGTGGGGGGAAGGTCCTGATCTGATTGGGCCAGGTACAGCCAAGCCTGGGTCCTCACCCTCCTTCGTCTCGTATGTCCGATTATAGGTGGTAACGAACTCCTTGAAGATTGAAGCCATTTTCACAGAAAAATCCTGTAAAGGGCACAGGGGTCTTTACAAGGAATCCTTCACAGATCCACCAGGGAGCCCAGGCCAGCGGGAGAGAAAGAGAAGAGGAAATAAAGCAGCAACCAGCTGCCAGATGGAGATGGGCGCCTCACCTGGGGCAGGGGTTCCTTGTTCAACAGTGGAAGGACTGAACTCAGTGTCTCATTTTCGTCATCTGAATAGGGTTGGAACAGAGAAGAAATCAAGGTTGAACTCTGCGTGAAGTCTGGTCTGAACTATGCCAGCCTCCTTGGGCTCTCCCAGCACCTGTAACCTTGGTATCCACTGGGCCACAGTCTCGTCTCAGCAGCATGTGTTTTCCTAGCTCATCCAGGACTTGGAAGCTGCAGAGCTGAAGGGAGAGGAGGAAGCCAGTCTGGGTGCTGGGATGGGAGCAAGGCCTTGGCAAGATGGCGCTGGAAGGGCCTCATGTGAAGACCACCTCCAAGGAACAAGGTGATCCCCCCCACGGCGCAGAGTGAGGCAGTCAGCACCCTGTCATGCCCACTCTTAGGGCATTTTAGTCTCTGGCCCTCAGAGCCTTGGGAAATGACTCAGGGTGGGGTAGTTGCTGCCTCCTCAACACTTGACCCAAACTCATCATGGGAGCGGGGGAATCACAAGAGCCCCTATCACTCACCAGCGTTTTCTTGGACACAGGCAGCTGGCACACCGTGGGGTCATTGCAGGGAGGCTCCTCTAGGGTCGCCTTCAGGGAGTACAGCGACCCCTTGCCCGCCTGGATGGAGGGGCGGGTGAGGCAGGCACATCCACTCCCTCCCCAGCCCGTCCTTCCCACAGCCCCGCCCTACCCCCTTCCCTTTCCCGAGTACCAGAAGTTCGTCTCTCCGGCGTCCAGCGCCCCCACCCGGGGTCCAGGCCAAAGTTCCCAACCCTCCGACCAGGGCCCCCGCGCACCGGCCCCGGGAGCCCCCACCCCCGGCGCGTCCTCACCCGGCGGGCGCGACCGCGCACGGCCCCCAGCGTCGCCCGCGTCCCGGCTGCCCGGCCGCGGTTGTACATCTCCAGGGCGAAGCGGGCTGGCCCCAGCAGCTCCGGGTACGCCGCCTCCCGGGCCTGAGCGTCGGCTGCTCGGCGGGGCGGGGCGGGAGCGGCGCCCAGGAGCAGCCCCAGCAGCGACAGCAGCGGCAGCCAGGGTGCCATTGCGAGGGCGAAGCCGGAGGCACGGACGCACCGACCGACAGACGCGCGGACCAACTGACGGGGCGGAGTAGCCCGCGGCCAGAGGGGCCGGCGTCCCTCCCCCTGCTCCCGGGGCGGCGGGGAGCCGGCCAGTGGACGCGGGTCGGGTGCGCCTGCGCACTCGCTTATTTACGCGAGGCACGTGGGGCGCGCGCGCGGCGCAGGCGAGTCCTCGCCAAAGCGGGGGAGGGGAGGGGAGGGGTGGGCACCCTGCAGTCTCGCAGCAGCAGTTCGGTAGGTCTGTGGACACACGGGCCGAGCTGCAGTCTTGGAATAATCCTCTTAGGTCTTAGAGACGTTTAGGGAGGGGAAAGGATGCTGGCCTGGGAATGACAATAGTAACTAACAGTTGGCTTTAGAGGCTCCTGCGCTCGTCAGCAAAATGGCAGGTAGTATCCCCTGGACTGGCAGTGCCTCCGGCTGTTGTGGGGATCTAACACAAACACGCAAGCATTCGGTAACCACTGAAGCAAGGTGCCGGGTATAGGGCTGTGCTTCGGTTTATTCAAGCTTTCACAGCTGTGTGCCAGGGCCCAGCAAGAAGATAGATGAATAGATGCGTTAGGCGTAGTGCTGCCGGCTTGGAGCTCGCACTCTAGTGGAGAGACAGATGAGAAAGAGAAATTGCCCTGCAAGGTGTTCCCGGCTGGGGAGGGAAGCAGGGAAGAGGAAGTTTAAGGGAATCGAGGAAATCCCAGAAGGGGATGGAGAGTTAGTTTAGGCTTAGAGAGTGCGGAGAACTAATAGTAAATGTCACCCGGTCCAAACCTGACTTGTTACAGCAGCAGAGGTCTTTCTAAAAGGGTGAAGTGACTTTCCAGCTACGCAGAAATAAGTGCTGGAGCCAGACCGGAGCTGGCTTTGAGCTCCATCCCGGCCGAGCTCTGAGACGGGATGGCCTGAAGGATTCCAGCACGTGCTTATCTCTCCCTGCTATGCAGTTTAAGCTCTTTGGGGCACCGTCTGTGTCTCTTACAGGAGACAATCCCAGGTCCTTAATGCGGCGTCTAAAGCCCCTCGAGTGCCATCCAGTCGGTCCTGTGCTGTGCGCTTGAAATGTCAGCCTCCCTCTCTTTGTTAACTCCTCAGAAGTTCAAGCTCTTGCACACCTCGGAAAATTTCACACTGTTCTTCCCTCCGCCCAATACCCAGACACCTTTCATTTCGCAGTGTAGAGGACACTTCCCCAGGAAGCCCTCCCTGACCCACCCCCACTGCCCCTGGCTGGGCTACTGCCTCTGTACTCCTAGATGCCTAGCTCCTGAACTTCCTCTCACACTGGGCTGCAATTTCCTTTTCACTTGTGGCTGTCCTCCGGTAGGCCAGGAGCTGGTCAGGGCAGGGACCTTGTCGTCCTGTTCACTGCCGCTTCCTCAGCACCTAGCACGGCGCCCAACACACTTACTGCCTGCTTAATAGATGTTTGTTGAATGAATCAATGACTCCTTCGGCAAGCCCTGGAGTGGACATGATGTCACCCAACTGTTATTTAATGCACAGCTTCATTTTCTAGAAAGATAAATGGTGTGAAGCATCTCGGAAATGCCTGCTATCGTTAACCCAGGCCCCCTACCAGCGTCTGTGGCAGGTCACATACCCACGCTCACACACACTTCATCTCCTGAAAGGTCTGAAGCTGAATGAATTAAAACTAGGGATTACTGGGCGCCTGGGTGGCTCAGTTGGTTGGGCGACTGCCTTCGGCTCAGGTCATGATCCTGGAGTCCCAGGATCGAGTCCCGCATCGGGCTCCCTGCTCGGCGGGGAGTCTGCTTCTCCCTCTGACCCTCCCCCCTCTCATGCTCTCTCTCGGTCTCATTCTCTCTCTCAGATAAATAAATAAAATCTAAAAAAAAAAAAAAATAGGGATTACTGAGTCCCCAGCAGAGGCAGTGGACTTTTCTTAGATCCAGGTTTCTGGAGATCCACATTGGCTTTTGCGGGAAACAGTCATCTTTCTCAGAGTTTGTTCCTGAATGTCGGAACCACCTGAAGAGTGCATGGGGAAAAGGGTGGCTCGTTTTGTCACCAGCGTGAGGGGAGAGAGCATAACGATAATTAATGGGGGGTGGGATATTGGGGAGTCTGCTTCTCCCTCTGCCTCTCCCATCCCCCACTCCTCCCAAGGTGCACATGTCACCTTGGGCAATTCTCACAACTCACCTTCTAAGTAGGAAACTGAAACCGAGACAGGGAAACTGAGGGGACCCCATGAGAGAAAAAGCTTGGGCTTTTTTCTTTGCTCCTTTTTCTGCACCCCTGACTTACACAGGCCTACGTATGTCCTCTGGGTGAAGGTCAAGGAGTCAGTGATTTCTTTTTCTTTTTTTTATTTCTTTTTAAACATTTTCTTCTTTTTTAAAATTTATTTTTTAATTTATTTGAGACACAGAGATACAGAGAGCAGAGAGCATGAACAGGGGGAGAGGCAAAGGCAGAGGGAGAAGCAGGCTCCCTGCTGAGCCAGGAGCCAGATGTGGGGCTCGGTCCCAGGACCCTGGGATCATGACCTGAGCCGAAGGCAGACGCTTAACTGACTGAGCCACCCAGGTGCCCAAGGAGTCAATAATTTCTTTGGAGTCTTCTAGCACAACAGATAACATCTAAGGAGTGACTGGGCGGGGTCATAAACTTCTCCAAGACCCCTGACTCCAAATACCTTGACGCCAAGACCCCTGGCTCCAGGTACAAGTGACTTACGGAGGACACCAGACCGCCATCTTCAATAAAAACTCCAGACCCCCAAAGACTCACTCTTCTTCCTTTCCGAGGCTCGTGGACATTCCACCTGCTTCTGCTCTCTCTGTATCTTCAATGAACTCTGCTTTCACCTCCAGCCGGCTTGCGTTTGATTTCCATCCTGTGTGAAGCCAGGGACCCTCTTTGCTGGTCCTGCGGGACCCCCTCTGGGTCATTGGATGTGGCCTATCTGCATCAAAACCAGGGGCATGCCAACATTCAGAAGCTGAGTAGGAAAGAGGGAGGTAGCAGAGGAGACTGGGAGGAAGTGGACATTGAGTGGGGAGGAAGACTGACAAGGTCGTGTCCACAAAGTGGGAGAGGGTGTATTTCAAGGAAGAGGAAGTGGCTGGCTGTGTCAAACGCCACTGAGAAGGCGAGTAAGATGAGAGAGACGTGATTTTTGGATTGGGTGACATGTAGGTCACTAGAGACCTCACTAAGAGTGGTGGGTTGAGGGGAGAATTTGAGAAATGTGGACAACGGCTAGAGACAAGGATGTCAAGAAGTTTTGCCATGTAGGAGAGTAGAGAATTGAGGTGATAATTAGCCAAGTAAGAGGCACTGGAAGAGGGCGCCTGGGTGGCTCAGTCGGTTAAGCGACTGCCTTCGGCTCAGGTCATGATCCCAGGGTCCTGGGATTGAGTCCCACATCAGGCTCCCTGCTTGGTGGGAAGCCTGCTTCTCCCTCTCCCACCCCCCTGCTTGTGTTCCCTCTCTCGCTGTGTCTCTCTCTGTCAAATAAATAAATAAAATCTTAAAAAAAAAAAAAAAAAGAGGCACTAGAAGAGTATTTTTTAAGATGGCAGATTCTACGGTTACACGGCTGCCTTTGGTTCATGTCATGATCCCAGAGTTCTGGGATCAAGTCCTGCATTGGGTTCCCTGCTCAGCAGGGAGCCTGCTTCTCCCTCTGTCTGCCGCCACCCCCCCTGCTGTGCTCTCTCTGACAAATAAATAAAGTCTTTTAAAAAAAAAGATGGCAGACCCTAGAGCATGCTTACGGGTTGGTGTTAGTGACCAAATGTTAAGGGAGATACTGATGATTCAGGAGAAAGGGGATAGAATTGCAGGAGCAAAGAGATTGGAAGGTGAGGGGTGGTGTATTAGTTATCTGTTACTGTGTGAAACATTACAAAATGAATCACAAGCCTGCTTCACAAGGCTGCAGTGTCCTAGGAGACTGGCCTGGGGAAGGATCTGCTTGGAAGCTCAGTGGTTATTGGCAGCATTCAGGTCCTTGAGGGCTGCCGGACCGAGGCCTCAGTCGTTTGCTGTCTGATTGGCAATCAGTTGTCCTCAGTTTTTTGCCCCGCGAGCCTTCCCAACATGGACTTGCTTCCTCAAAGCTAATGTGGTTTTGGAATATAGGTGAGGTTCAGTGGGGTGAGGTCCGGAGCCAACAACCAAGAAAGAATTCTTGAGACGTCTTTGGTGCAAAATGGTGGTTTATTAAAGCACCGGGACAGGACCCGGGGGACAGAAAGAACTGCTGCACCTCGGTCTTGAGGAGTGGTGATTATATACTCGGAGTTGGGAGGTAAGGAAAAGGGAGGTTTCAAAAGAACTTTCACATGCTAAAGAGGACTAACCTACAAAATACCTACAAGACACCAGAGGCCTTGCCGTTTGGTCAAGTGAAGGTTGTTTTCCCCTCTAGCAAGGTATTAACAATAAGATAGTTGGGAGATTCCTGGAAGAACCTGATGCAGGTCCCACCCAGGAGTGGGGGGGGGGGGGTGGTCGCAGGGTGTCAGCTTGTGCTTTGTCTTCAGCTAGCCTTCTGCTCCCTCATCAAAGCCAGTAAGGGGAAGTGAGGATGTTACAATCTTGTAATGATTGTAAATAATCACGTACACGTTATCATGTGTCTATCACCTCTGCCCTGCTGTGGTGTACTCTTACCGGTTTTAGAAGCAAGCCACAGGGCGCCCGGGTGGCTCAGTCGGTTAAGCGACTGCCTTCGGCTCAGGTCATGATCCTGGAGTCCCGGGATCGAGTCCTGGGATCGAGTCCCGGGATCGAGTCCCACATCGGGCTCCCTGCTCGGCGAGGAGCCTGCTTCTCCCTCTGACCCTCCCCCCTCTCATGTACTCTCTCTCATTCTCGCTCTCTCGAATAAATAAATAAAATCTTAAAAAAAAAAAAAAAAGAAGCAAACCACAGATCCCTCTCACACCCAAGGGGAGGGGGGAATGTGGTGTCTCTCCCTATTGGATAGGGAGGAGGCTGGGGTGTGGGCGGTGAACCCGAGGCAGGTCAAAGGAGATAGAAGTGTATGAATACAGCAAGGGAGCAGAGGACGGGACAGCGAAGCAGAAACTGCAACGAAGCCGTGGGTGGGGCTCGTATTTAAAGGAGGAAGGTGAGGGGTTACAGGGGCTTCTCCCTTTTTTGGTAACCGTGCCCGGCTGTAAGTAGCCCATTGGTCAGTTAGGGCCTATGGAGGTGGGTGTATTCAGCTCAGTGGTGGTTGCCGTGGGCCCTTTCTGTATTCCTTTGCTCAAGCCTGTTGCCTAAAAGCGGCCTCTACAGGGCAGACTACACAAAGATGTGAATCCCAGGAGGCTGGGATCATGGGGATCACCTTAGTGCCTGCCTGCCACAGCCATTCCCCAGAAGAGTGCCCGGCACACCAAAATATTAACAGTAAAAATAATGGCTAACATTAAGTGAGCACTAACTATGTGCTAGGCCCTCAGTGTCCTCACTATGTACTTGCACTAGCCCATGTAACCCCACAACCGCCCCCTTGAGACAGGAAACACAGGCAACAAGAGAATCAGTAACTTCCCAAAGTTGCAGAAATGGTAAATAAGGGAAGCAGGGTTTGAATCCAGTTCTAATACCAATAAAGATTCTGCTTCTCAAACTGGCCTCTGCAGACCCTGAGGGCTATTGAAAGCCAGAGCATAAAGGGAGCATTGTTCCTCCAAGCAAGCTAAATGGACTAAGGGCTGGGTCACCTGGGAGCAACGGGGTGGGGAAAGGGTGGGAGAGGAATTGACAATGCAAGGTCCCAGGTTCGGCTTCAGGAGGTCTAGGTAAGGAATCTGGAATATGTGATGAATCTTAGGAGCACTAGTGTTTGAAAAAGTACGCCTTCATACATGACTTTCTACACTGGGATGAAGTTCATTTTATTTAATTTTTTTATCTTATTTTTATGTATTTACTTTTAAGATTTTACTTATTTATTTGAGAGAGGGACAGAAAGAGAGCACAAGCAGGGGAGAGGGGCAGAGGGAGAGGGAGAAGCAGGCTCCCCGCTGAGCAGGACCCTGGGATCATGACCTGAGCCAAAGGCAGATGCTTAACCAACTGAGCCACCCAGGCACCCCCTTTTTTTTCATTTTTTAAAAATGTATGTTCTATTAGGGTATGCCCCCCAAATATTTAAGATGGTGTGTAAAATTTGCAGCACGTCTTTTAAGACCTGAGTTTTCAATGAGATGGTAGCTGCTTGCAGCTCATTCTTAAGTCCCAGACTAAGGGGTTTATTTCACTCTCTTCTGCCCCTAGGGTCTGAGAAGGTCTGCACCATTTACACTGAGGCAAATGCTGCCCAGAAATGAAAATATCCAGGAGATGAAGCAATACCCAAGTCATGGCCAGATGGGACAGACCTTCGTAGGACAGGGGAGCAAACAGCGGGGTTTCCTTCCGCAAATGCTGACCTGGTTTATGAGAACGATGATTAACAACTGTATGGTCTGAGCACATTCCAGACCCCTCTGAGCCTTGGTTCCCACCATAACAGAAATCTTCTGGGACTGGGAAATGGAAGACAGTGACAAAGGATTAGAAAAGATGGTAAAATCCCAGGCTTTAGAGTCAGATTGACTGACCTGGGTTCTAATTCTAGTTCTGCCACTTCAGATTGGCTCCATGACTTTGAGTAAGTTACTTCACCTCTCTGAGTCTTTTTTTGTAGAAATAGGAAGATAGAACTGTACCTCATTTACGATGAGGGAGCAGAAGGCAAGCTGAGCGCAAAGCACAAGCTGACATCCCGCAATCTCGCCCTCCCAGGTGGGATATGTTTGACGTTTCTTAGGCACTCCTGGCTGCCCTAAAGCTAAGGGAAGGAAAAACAAATGATTAACTCATAGAGCTCACAGTCCTGCAAGATCTGTGTCTCCCCTCAGTTTACAAATGTCTTCGTGATTTACAAGAAAAAAGCATTCTTATCAATAACCTAACTTCCAGAAGGAAACTCCCACTGTCTTTAATGTTAATGCTTTGCTAGAGAGAGCAACAAACTTAACTTGATCATGGCAAGGCCTCCCATATTTTGTAGGTCCTCTTTAGCATACAAAATTTTGTTTGAAAACCTCCCTTTATCCTTAGCCCCAATTCCCAAGTATATAATCAGTCACACCTCATAACCCCGATGCAGCAGCTCCTTCTGCTCCCGGGTCCTGTCCCCGTGCTTTAATAAAACCACCATTTTGCACCCAGGCCATCTCAAGAATTCTTTCTTGGCTGTCAACTCTGGACCTCACCCCACCAAACCTCACCTATGTTCCAAAACTATATCATTTATCACATCAGTTCTAACCTTCTAGCAAAAACAAAACAAAACAAAAAAACAAACAAAACCAAAAACCACTTGTGGAGAGAATCCTAAAGGGAGGGATGAGAAGTAAGAGTGTTGAAGCCCAGGTCTTTGGGAGGGCCCCTGAAAGAGGGAAAGATCAACAGAGCTAAGTGTAGACATTTGGGTTTTTAACCTACCAGAAGTCTCAAAGGGACATCTACTGTCCCTGGAAATTTGGAATTGGAAATTTGTAGGGTAGGGGTATTTTTGGTTATCACATTGATGGGGCTCTTCTGGTCCTTAGCAGATAGGGACCAGAGATTCCTAACGTCCTTCAATGTTTGGGATGGATCCACATTACCAAGAATTGTTCCATGTCCTACACAACTTCCTAATGTACCACCGGTCATTTAAGTAAGTGGGAAAAACCTGTTTCTAATTATCTGCACCAAGTACCTTAACGCCTGTTATATGTGTTTTAGTATACACTGAATTATTCAAAAATGCTACTGAAGGGTAAATCAAGAGAATTTTCCTCGTATGAGTCCAGATCTTTACAAAGGGCATTCACCATTTCAGGAGACTGTGTCTCCGGAGCTACTCAGTTCACAACGATTGATTCAGTTATATCTTCTCTTGTGATCCTGACTGGGCATGTACATGTGGAAATGCAGATTTCTTTTTTTTTTGATAGATAGCGAGAGCAGGAACACAAGCAGGGGGAGTGGGAGAGGGAGAAGCAGGCCTCCCACGGAGCGGGGAGCCCGATGCGGGGCTCGATCCCAGGACCCGGGGACCATGACCTGAGCCGAAGGCAGACGCTTAACGACTGAGCCACCCAGGCGCCCCGAAATGCAGATTTCTATAGCACAAATTATTTCCATTTTATTTTCCCTTGATTTTTAAAATTATGTGGGTAGGTAGGATAATATCTATAAATTTCATTTCGTTCATTTAACAAACACAGGCCAGTGCATGTTATGCACGAGGCACTATCTAGATGCTGGGCGTGTAGACAGGGCGCCGCAAAATATCTGTTGTTAAATGGCCTGTTGGATCTGACTCAGTTGAGATCCACTGGTAGGCTAAGCTGACTACTACGTGACTTGAGACACATCTTTTCACCTCTCTGAGCCTCAGCGTCCTTGTAGACTGAATGAGATCAGGCAGCCTCTCATACGCGCTCCTTGAGTGGTAGCTTCAAATTCATTTACCATGTAAATCCATTTCTGTATGGCACTCTTATACTAAAACTCTTGTATCTTTCTTAAATAATTCCTCAAACTCCATTGCCTAGCTATGTCTGTATTTTGAGGCTCCTCCTCTCCCTCCCGGCTCTAAGTCGTCCAGAATCCTCACTGATGTACTCAGTCCGAAATAGCGAGTGATGGGGGCTGGGCGTGTGAGGCTCTGGCTGTGGGCAGACCTCCTCCCGCACCACTCAGGGGTCTGGAGTCTCGGGCTACCGTTGTGACTCATCACCGCCACACGGTGGCGCTCTTGAGGTTCGGTCCTGGACATTGCGAGTGCCGAGATCCCTACAAGTTACGAGACACTATCCCTGTGTCCGCTCACCTCCTACGCAGCCACTGTCTTCCAAAGTACAATCCCTGAGCCAGGGGGGGCAGGGCCAGAGGGGAGTCTGGCATCACTGGATGAAAATTAGCCCGAATTCACATCCCGTACACGCCTCTAAAAATTAAAGCAGTGTTCTGGCTTCTGAGCTTCACACTAAGCTTCTTGACGTCCACTCTTGGATCTCAAACTTGGCCCAAACTGCATATCGTTTTAATCCGCGCCACACTTCCAGAATCCGCCATCTTAGCATAGGGCATCACTATTCCCCCAGTGGTTCAGTCCACAGGTGGGAAGTGTCCTTGATTCTTCCCTTCCACGTCCCACATCTAACCCATTTTCAAGTGCTCTGGATTCACCTCCCAATATCTCCCAATTTATCCACTTATCTCCATTCCCATGGCGGCCCCTCATGATCAAGCCACCATCATTGCTTGCCTGATTGGATCCACTCCTCCCCCCAGTAATTTACTCTCCATGTGGCAGCCAGAGGGACCTCCTTAAACATAAATGGGACCGAGTGTGGGCTATGATGTGCAGACCAGATCCCCCTTTGTGAATGAACTTGGTGTCCAGCTACTGGGAGTGCTTCCCTCCCTGTCAGCTCCTCAGGGATTGTCGTGCTCCCCGTCCCCAAGCAGCTGCCACCTAATGACAAATCTGAAGGGTCACCCTAGCTTCAGAACCCCCTGCAGGGTCAGGAACAGTATCCACTGAGACTGCATAGCAGCTCAACCTCTCTCTCTGCCCAGTCTTGCCTTTTTTTCCCTCTCTTTCCTTGGTGTTGATCCTGAGAGCACCCACTAACAGACATCTTGCCTGCCAATATCCATCTCAGAATCTGCTCCCTGGGGAGCCCAGCCTAAGTGACATCCTGCACTTAGAATGAAATCCAAGCTCCATCCCATGACCTGTTAGGCTGGGCATGATCTGGTCCCTCACTCCTGTCTGAACTCATCTCATGCCTCTCTTGCCACCCCTCACTATGCCCCTGCCACAAGTCGCCCCTTCCCTGTCCACAAGCTAAGTGCTTCCCCGTTTGCACTGTCTGTTCCTTCTACCTGGAGAGACTTCTGCCCTGTAGACATCACATTCCTTCCCAACTGTCCAGTCTCCACCTAAACACTATTTCTTCAGAGTAGGACCACCACATCTAAAGGAGCCCCCTTCCCTCTATCTCAGAAACTTTTACTGAATCCAAAGTTTTCTAAAAAGTAAAAATTGCTTTCTATTTAACTGAATGCCTACAGAATAAAGTCATTTTGTGAACCATATTGCTGAACTTGATATTCATAAATATTTCAGTATAACCAAGAAGGATTTTTGAGTTATAATCTCTCAACCCAAGACCATCTGGAGTATACAGGATGACTGCTTAAAAACACCACAGCAAATCATAATTTAAACAAGTGACGTGAAGTCAGATAATTTCAAAAGCAAAACTATAACATTCCTTTCAAAACATTTTGCAGCAAAATATTATTTAATTTGGGACGTGGCCGCATTTGAGAAGATGTGACAAGGTATGAGGTGAGGAACTAAGACCAACAAGGGTCAAAAAATGATGCTGCCTTGACCCTTAGTGGGTTTGCTCTGGTATTTGCTGAATGACCAGATGGCTGGCTGGCTGGCTGGCTGGCTGGCGATTCTGGGCCCCAGGTCTTGAGCCCCAACTCTTTTCCTGGAGGTGAATTTATCTCAGGGGCCGTCTCTCAGCCTTGAGTGAGCAGCTATGGTCCACTTCCAGGTCTCCCTGGCTGAATCATCAGGCTAAGGGTCAGGGTACCGACCTTTCCCGCCTCCACCCCCAAGTGCTCCAGATCTTCGTGCATAAATTGATTCATAGCCTCCCTACTTTGTGGCCAAGATCCCAGGCTACAGCAGCTTTGGAGAGCCTCAAAAGATTCCTGCTACACCCTAATCCCAGAATGACCTTAACTCACTGTTGCACAACTAAGAAGAGTCACCAATCACAGCAATAATAACAACGCAGAGCCAGTGCTTACTCTGTGTGGTGCGCTACACCCTTCGCAGGAATTATCTTTTAATTTAAAAAGGTCATCTGCAGGTGATCTGAGGCCTTCAGACCTAGGAGAGGCTGACATCTTTTTTTTTTTTTTTAAGATTTTATTCATTTATTTGAGAGAGAGAGAATGAGAGACAGAGCACGAGAGGGAAGAGGGCAGAGGGAGAAGCAGACCCCCTGATGAGCAGGGAGCCCGATGTGGGACTCGATCCCGGGACTCCAGGATCATGACCTGAGCCGAAAGCAGTCGCTTAAACAACTGAGCCACCCAGGCGCCCGGAGAGGCTGACATCTTAAGACTTCCTCAACGTGGGCGCCTGGGTGGCTCAGTTGGTTAAGCGACTGCCTTCAGCTCAGGTCATGATCCCAGGGTCCTGGGATCGAGCCCCGCATCGGGCTCCCTGCTCTGCGGGGAGCCTGCTTCTCCCTCTCCCTCTCCCCCTGCTTGTGTTCCCTCTCTCGCTGTGTCTCTCTCTGTCAAATAAATAAATAAAATCTTTAAAAAAAAAAAAAAGAAGACTTCCTCAACGGAAATCACTTAAATCTCTGCTTTAAGCAAGTTGTTATTTTGGAGGGTTTGGTCAAATGAAGTATAGCAATTTAAAATCTGAAACTAGGGCGCCTGCCTTCAGCTCAGGTCACGATCCTAGGGTCTTGGGATGGAGCCCTCCATCGGGCTCCCTGCTCAGCGGGGAGTCTGCTTCTCCCTCTCCCCAACCCCACCCCCCACCCCCACTCATGTTCTCTCTCTTTCTCTCAAATAAATAAAATCTTTAAAAAAAAAGAGTTAAAAAAAATCTGAAACTAGACCCAAGTCTAGGCCAGTACCACCATTTGTGGGGTGGGGGTTGGGGGAGCGAGTGCAGGAGTCTGTGTGCAAGCGCTGCAAGAAACCAACTTGTCCGAGGAAAACCAGCATCGGACAGTATGGTGGGACTGGTCGTAGGCCAAGCCGTCCACAGGTGGTGTGGGGTTAGCTAGCGTAGAGACTCTCCTGGGGTCGGGGGGGAATACAGACCCGTGCGAAATGACAGTCACTTGGCTTCCATCTGCTGGGGAGAAGCACAGAGCACACCCATCCCCAAGTCCTGGTCCAGAGCCTTGGGGGCCGGGGTCCCTTTCATGCCCACAGTGTAGCTCAGTGCCAGCCTCCTCCCCCCTCCCTGGGAAGCCCTCTGGCCATGCTCCTCCCTGCCCCTGTCCTCAGGCTGGCTCCAGACTCCAGGCAGCAGCCTCCTTCCCCCAGGGCCAAATCCTGGTCCTCAGCGGGTATCCTTCTATAAACAGATGTCCCAGTAACACCTGAGCCAGTCCTGGGCTTCAGGGAGAGCTCCTCTGTCACCAGAGCCTAGCTCTTCTGAATTTGTGGCCTCTGAGACTGAGAGATTAAGTTGTCTAAGGGCTGCAGCAAAGCTCCCCGAGAGCCTGTGTTCTTGCCCTGAATCGTGCTATGAACCCTGGAACCCAACCATGGTACCTCTCGTCCTCATCTCTAAAACAGGGGCTGATGTTGGTGTGACGCAGGTTAGAAAGAGTTCATGCCTGAAACACTGTCAGGACAGGGCCTGGCGTGTAGTGAACCCTTCAAAACGTTAGTTGTTGTTTTATGAATCTGTCACACTTTTGTGAGTAGCTTTTTTTGACTCGTTTATAGAGACTGAGCAGGTCAGAGTTGGAGCGGACCTTGGAGATGGTCCCACAGCTACCGTTTCAGCTGACAGATATAAACCAAGAGAAGTGATCTGCCCAAGTTCCTAAATGGCAGAAATAAGGTTGGTTCAGGTCACTGCCTTCAAGGAAGCATGGCTCTGCGAAAAGAATATGAGCTCTGAGATTTAGGGGATCCTCGTGAGCATTAAATGAGAGGATTGTGGGAAACTCCCTACCTGACACAGTGACTTGTCCAGCACATTGTTGATGCTCGCTAAGGTTGGTTTTTCTTCTTCCCTCGCACACCAGTGCTCTAGTCTCTTCCCTGAGTTCAGAGGTAAGAGCTGACACAAATTAGGAGACTGGAGGAGAGTCTTGGGGGAGGGGGAGAACGCAGTCGGTAGTGGGGACCTCTAGACAGTCAATGGGTACTGGGCCCTGGTAGAGGGAAGGGGACACCAATGTCAAAAGGGATCTTCTGTTGTCCCATTTTCCCCTCCCCGTGTAGTGACAGAAGGACACAGGGTCTGGAGTTGCCCAATCTCTACCACTTATTTATTTTTTAATGTGACAGCTTTATTGAGACATAATTCACATACCATATGAATCACCCATTTAAAGTATATAACTCAATGGTTTTTCGTATATTCTGCGTTGTGTCACCATCACCACAATAATTTTAGAGTATTTCCCTCATTCCAGAATGAGCCCCATACCCATTAGCAGTCATTCCCCACTTCCCCCAGTCTTCCCCCAGCCCTCGGCAACTACCAATCCACTTTTTCCCTCTATGAATTTGCTTATTCTGGATATTTCATATAAATGGAATTATATAGGATGTGTCCCTTTGTGCCTGGCTCCTTTCACTGGACATCATGTCTTCAAAGTTCATCCATGATATAATGTCAGTGCGTGGTGACTTCTCATTGCTGAATAGCATTTGATTGTACGGAAACACCCCACTATAATAATATATATTTTTTTATTTAAATTCAATTGATTAACAGATAATGTGTTATTGGTTTCAGAGGTAGAGTTCAGTGATTCATCAGTTGCATATAACACCCAGGGCTCATCACATCACGTGCCCTCCTTAATGTCCATCACCCTGTTACCCCATCCCCTCACCCCCCTCCCCTCCAGCAACCCTCAGTTTGTTTCCTATGATTAAGAGTCTCTTATGGTTCGTCTCCCTCTCTGATTTCGTCTTGTTTTATTTTTTCCTCTCTTCCCCTTCTCTGATGGACTTATTTTGCTTAGCATAATACCCTCTAGTTTCATCCACATCAATGTAAATGGTAAGTTTTCATTTATGTGATGGCTGAGTAATATCCCATTGTGTATATATCCACCACGTTTTCTTTATCCAGTCATCTGTCGATGGACATCTGGGCTCTTTCCACAGTTTCGCTATTGTGGACATTGCTGCTATAAACTTTGGGGTGCAGGTGCCCCTTCAGGTCACTACATCGAGATGCCCCATTATAGATAATGCTGCCATGAACATTCATGTGCAAATTTTTGTGTGAGCATCTGTTTTCATTCCCCTTGGGTGTATCCCTACCAGTTGGAATTGCCGGGTCACGCGGTAACTCCGTGTTTAACACTTTGTGGAACTGCCAGACCATTTTCCACAGTGGCTGCCGTGTTTCACATTCCCACCAGCAGGGTACGCAGGTTCCAGTTTTTCCACATCTTTGTCAACACTTGTTGTCGTCCCTTTATTATTGTAGCCATCCTCATGTTTGTGAAATGGTTTCTCATCGTAATTTTGATTTGCATTTCTCAAATGAATAATGATATTGAGCATCGTTTCTTTGGAGAAATGTTCTCAAATACTTTGCCTATTTAAAAATTGTTGGGCACCTGGGTGGCTCAGTCGGTTAAGCGTCTGCCTTCAGCTCAGGTCATAATCCCAGGGTCCTGGGATTGAGTCCCACGACAGGGTCCCTGCTCAGCAGGGAGCCTGCCTCTTCCTCTCCCTCTCCCTCTGCCACTCCCCTTGCTTGTGCTCTCTCTGTCAAATAAATAAATAAAATCTTTTAAAAAAATTAAAATTGGGTTGTCTTTTTATTATCGAGTTGTAAGAGATTTTTAAAAAAATATATTCTAGATACAATTCCCTTAGCAGGTATGTAATTTGCAAATATTTCCTCTTATTCTGTGAGTTGTCTTTCATTCATCACCCCATCTAACCCTAATTACCTCCCAAAGGCCCCACCTCCAAATACCAGCACATTGGGGGTTAGAGCTTCAATATATGAGTTTGTAGGGGACGCAAACATTTAGTCATAGCAATGCCTGACTCAGTGGTATTAGGTATTAGGTGAACTTCGTATTAAGCTTTTTAAAAAAGTATAGCCTTGGTAAAATTTTATTTTATTTTTTATTTTTTTAAAGATTTTATTTATTTATTTGACAGAGAGAGACACAGCAAGAGAGGGAACACAAGCAGGGGGAGTGGGAGAGGGAGAAGCAGGCTTCCCACCGAGCAGGGAGCCCGATGTGGGGCTCGATCTCAGGACCCTGGGATCATGACCTGAGCCGGAGGCAGACGCTTAACGTCTGAGCCACCCAGGCGCCCCTAGCCTTGGTAAAATTTTAAACCAATCATTTCTACATATATTTTAGGTCCCAGATTGATACTTTCACTCTAAAAATAGCCTAGAAAATTACAGATTTGAGATATGAGAGGAGCTACACAAGGCATATGTGGATAAGCATGCTGTTCAAAGAGGATTCCTATCTTTAGCAGAGTTTCTGTCAGAGTCTATGAAAAAACACGTGCCCCTGGATCTCCACTTGGATGCCTGGCAAGCACCTCAAACTTAACCTTTTCAGGGCTGAACTCAACATCTTCCCTTACCCCCATCCCACTCCACTCCCACCAAACCCTTCCTCTCCCCATCTCAAGAAGGGCTTCACCAGAGCCCAAGCCAGACACACCCAGGAGGTGCACTTGACTCTCTGCCCTCATCCCCACACCCAGTCATCACCAGATGCTGCCAAATTTGCTTCTGAAACACTCCACTCCTGCTCATCATCCCAATGCAGTGGCTCTGCTCCCTCGTCTGCCTACCTCCAGCCTGGCAGCCTGCTAACCATCGCCCATGGCGCAGCCAAATGTCACCTCTCTGACTAAAGCCTGTTAAAACCCCATTATTTCTCCGACCTAATTCCCAAACATTCTCCACCTGGTTCACGCCATTCCAGCAATACCAGCCTCCTTAGACCCACCAGGCACACACCTACCTCAGGGCTTTTGCACTTACACGAGTTCCCCCCCTAGAATGTTCTTTCCCCAGATATCACAGGGCTCCTCCCACTCCTTCCAGTCTTTGCTCAAATACTCCCTCCTCTGATCCCCTATTTTAAATTGCTACCCTCTGAACTTTCTATTGCCCTTTTTGCTTTTATTCCCTCATAATATTTGTCATCACAACACATACGATTTGTTTTACCTGTACGACTGCTGTGTCTCACCCACCAGAACATGGGAGAGCCCTGTCTGCATTTTTTTAAGATTTTATTTATTTATTTATTTATTTATTTATTTATTTATTTAAGAGAGAGAAAGAGCAGGGGGAGGGGCAGAGGGAGAGAGAGAAAATCCCAAGCAGACTCTGCACTGAGCATGGAGCCTGACATGGGGCTCAGTCTCAGGACCCTGAGATCATGACCTGAGCCAAAACCAAGAGCTGGATGCTCAACCGACTGAGACACCCAGGTGCCCCATCCCTGTCTGTATTTTTTTTTAAGATTTTATTGGGGTACCCGGGTGGCTCAGTTGGTTGAGCATCTGTCTTCGGCTCAGGTCACAATCTCAGGGTCCTGGGATTGAGCCCTGCATCGGGCTCCCTGCTCGACGGGGAGCCTGCTTTTCCTTTTCCCTCTGCCATTCGCCCACCCCCCTTTTGTGCTCTCTGGCTCTTTCTATCTCTCTGTCAAATAAATAAACAAAATCTTTAAAATTTTATTTATTTATTTGAGAGAGAGAGAGAGAGCACAAGTGGGGGATGGGGGAGAGATAGAAGGAGAAGCCAACTTCTGGCTGGAGAGGGAGCCCCATGTGGGGCTCGATCCCATCACCCCCAGCTCTGTTGAATGTCCTTTTTGTGGGGTCCCACTATGCCCTTTACTTGCTACATTATTGAAATTATCTTCCCCACTAAACTTTAAACTCCTCAGCAACAGGGAGTGGGTCTCTCTGGTTTCTTCCAGTTTCCCACCTCCCTCCCCCAGGCAGAGCATCTGGCCCTCGGGAGAGGCTCAGGCAAAGGGCTCTAGACCTGAAAGAATCATGCTGAGGGCCTCAGAGTCATTTCTGGGATCAGGTTGACTGAGAGCCAGATTTCCTCAGGGTACAGGCAAAAATGAAAGTCAGAAATTTGATCATATACAGAATCATCCTATGGCCTTCAACTGGGCAGACTTGTTTTCTAGATTTTATGATAAGAAACAGTATAGTGGTTGAAAGCATGTATTTGGGAGTCAGACCCCTGGGTCTGAATTTAGACCATGTCCCTCTTTGTGTGACCTTGGCAAGTCATATAACCACTCTATGCCTTGGTTTCCTCATCTGGACTTTGAAATAATAGTAGTACCTACCTCATTGCATTGCCATGAGGACTAAATGAGTTACTGTGTGTAAAATGTTTAGAACTAAGTCTGGTGCTTAATAATCACTATATAAGTGTTAGCTAATATGATTTAAATTGCCTTTTTTTTTTTCTTTTTTAAAGATTCATTTATCCATTTTGGAGAGAAAGAGAGCGAGCACAGCAGGGAGGGTCAGAGGGAGAGGGAGAGAATCCTAAGCTGACTCCGAGCTGAGCTCAGAGCCCGACTCAGGACTTGATCCCACGACCCTGAGATCATGACTCGAGCCGAAATCAAGAGTTGGATGCTCAACCGACTGAGCCACCCAGGTGCCCCACTTTTTCATTTTTTTAAGTAGGCTCCACACACAGAGTGGAGCCCATTAAATTGCCTTTTAAAATAAGCTTAGGGGCGCCTGGGTGGCTCAGTTGGTTGGGCGACTGCCTTCGGCTCAGGTCATGATCCTGGAGTCCCGGGATCGAGTCCCACATCAGGCTCCCTGCTCAGAAGCAGGGAGTCTGCTTCTCCCTCTGGCCCTCCTCCCTCTCATGCTCTCTGTCTCTCATTCCCTCTCTCGCAAATAAATAAAATCTTAAAATAAAATAAAATAAAATAAAATAAGCTTAAAAAGTAAGTCAACATGAAGAAAAAGGGTAAATGATAGGACAAGGAAAAGATGGACCAATGCAGAAACCTCAGGGCCAAGAGGGGTGGGGCTGTAGGCTTAATGGAGTTAAAAACACCTGGGCTCAGATCTGGTCCCCGGTCCCCACCAGCACCTGTGTGCCTCAGCACTTGGTTTCAGCTCTCAGCTTCCCAGCTTCCCAGAGTGGCCAGATCGCCCAAAAGCCAATCTGCTTGTCCAGTAGATAGATGATTGATTTTTTTCCTTTTTCTTTCTTCTTTCTTTTCTTTCTTTCTTTCTTTCTTTCTTTCTTTCTTTCTTTCTTTCTTTCTTTCTTTCTTTCT